>NC_053491.1:324404101-324704101 GCF_905171775.1 Rana temporaria
ACTAAAATCATTTTTATTTTATCTTATTGTACATCAATTTTCTCTATCTTTTGTAATAAAAATGATTTTATACTACGTCCCTGACTGATTATCAGTTTGTCCTACGGTGCCATTAAAGTCCACCTAAGCCTCCTCCTTTCATACAATATTTCACAAATGTTAATTTCCATCTCTTAATCTTCTTATTCACTGACGCCAAACAAACTTTGGCGGTCTAATGGTGGTCTTCTGCTCCGAATTCCACATTGGTATATGTCTAACAAAAAACGTGCTGCTGTTCTTTATGATGAAATGCACAAAATTGAGAAAACATGGTCCCCTTGGATTACATCCTTCTCAGCCCTTGGGCTGTCATTGTCTTCATCAAACCTGTATGTCGACTGTCCAAAATGGTTATCTGTATTTCAATTGCATGTAATTCTTTTTAAATATTTTTTTGTATGGAATAATTTAAACCGTTTGAATAAAATATACTTTATATATATATATATATATATATATATATATATATATATATTAGTGCTGTCAGTTAAACGCGTTATTAACGGCGTTAACACAAACCCATGTTAACACCGTCAATTTATTTATCGCGCGATTAACGAGGCGGCGTTCGGGGGTTATACCGGGATGATGCCTGCAGCCGCAGGCATCATCCCGGTACCGTTGTTTAGAGCGGGCAATCGGCTATCCAAACATAACAACCGATGCGGCTAAAAGCCGCTCGGTTGTTATGCCGGAGGAGCGGGAGGGGACATCCCCCCCCTCCCGCCGCCTTTCGCCGCTCTGACCGGGCCTCCCGTCCCACCGGGAGACCCAATCCTCCATCCGCTGCGTTCTGTGTCCAGGCGGAGACTGACACTAAGCCGTAAACGGCTTTGATTCAGTCTCCGCATTGAAACCACGGAAGCGGCGTAATGACGTCACTTCCGGGTTTCTCGGCTGCCAATGGCGCCGGATTTAAAAAAGTACACAGTATTCAGAATCGCTGCTTTCGGCGATCTGAATACTTTGAAGTGCAAAGGAGGGCTCGGAGGTCTTTTAGACCCCGATCCCTCCATAAAGAGTACCTGTCACCACCTATTGCTGTCACAAGGGATGTTTACATTCCTTGTGACAGCAATAAAAGTGATCAAAATGTAAAAAAATAAAAAAACACAATTTAATATTATAAAAAAAAATAAAAAATAAGAAAAAAAAAAAAAAAATGTTTTAAAGGGTGAACCTCCTTAATCGCGTGATTAATCGTGAGTTAACTATGACATTAATGCAATTAATCACGATTAGAAATTTTAATCGCTTGACAGCACTAATATATATATATATATATATATACTGTGCGTGTGTGTGTATATATATATATATATATATATATATATATATATACACACACACACAGTGTTTCCCCGAAAATAAGCCCTTCCCCCGAAAATAAGACCTAACGTTATTTTCCAGGAGGGCTGCAATATAAGCCCTACCCCGAAAATAAGACCTAGCGTTATTTTCCAGGAGGGCTGCAATATAAGCCCTATCCCAAAAAATAAGCCCTAGTTTAAAATGCTTGTAAAATCCTATAATCCACAGTATTACAGTATTACAGTCGTATATAATGTACAATGTGTGTGTTTCTGTAAAATAATTGTGGGGAAAAGAGCTCCGTGGGTCACAGTAGTACAGAGCGGCGCTATAACGAAGGTATTTGGCACAATTATATTACAGAAACACACACATTGTACATTCTATACTACTGTATTATAGGATTTTACAAGCATTTTAACTCAGTTCACACTGGGGATTCCTGTCAGGCAGGGAAAGAGAGGGGGAGAGATGACAGCACATTACATGGTAAGACCTACCCCAAGAATAAGCCCTACTGTGTCTTTTGTTGCCAAAATTAATATAAGACCCAGGCTTATTTTCAGGGGAAACATTATATATATATATATATATATATATATATATATATATATATATATATATATATATATATATATATATATATATATATATATATATATATATATATGGGAGAAAACTCATTACATACATACATACACATACATACAAAAACCGTAACCAAAAAAAAAAATGAGAAAATACAATTAAATTGTCCAATATTTTCCCATATAACTTTGTCTATATTACTCCCTATTGTAATAGAACCTACAAAAAGGATTGCTGCAAAGGATATAACTGGTAATGTGATGTAGCCAATGCCATGTGATATGGGGAGGAAATTTGCTCAGCAAAAAAATTCAAAAGGCACAACAGAGGAAGGTACAATGCTGCCAATCATCCCCTTTGAGCAGGGTAGAGAGGCAGAGAAGGACTAATGTCAGTTGACGGATTCCACCTTCAATGTACATTTTGAGCTGTGGTGGCATCAGAATTGGCAGAATGCTGCAATTTGATTGTGATGTCACGACAGCGGTCTAAAGGAACTGGTATGGTGGGCACATGTATAAATATGATAATTCAATCAACCTGATTGTAGTAAACTGATTGTATTGAATAAAAATTGCAAACCAAAGGCCCTTCATTCAGTTAAATTAGTGAGCTCTAGATCAATTTAAACTCTGTCAAGTTGATCAGCTATTGTGGAATTGTGTCTAACTCTTTTAATCGACCAAACAGATAACTGCACCTATGTTGGAGAACCAATTGTAGTTCAGATTGATTGTATTTATGTCTTTATGATGAAATGCATAGGGTGGGTAAAATCGGAATATTGTTTGCCAGTATCTGTCATAATTCAGCTTGTTTTTAAAGTGGAGGTTCACCCGGAAATGTACATTTTTAACCTTAGATTCCTGCTCATTTTGTCTAGGGGAATCGGCTAGTTTTTTTTAAATCAAAGCTGTACTTACCGTTTTAGAGAGCGATCTTCTCCGCCGCTTCCGGGTATGGGCTGCGGGACTGGGCGTTCCTATTTGATTGACAGTCTTCCGACAGGCTTCCGAGGGTTGCATTCATTGCGTCACGATTTTCCGTAAGTAGCCGAACGTCGGTGCGCAGGCGCCGTATAGAGCCGCACCGACGTTCGGCTTCTTTCGGTTACTCGTGACGCGATGGATGCGACCGTCGGAAGCCTGTCGGAAGACTGTCAATCAAAATAGGAACGCCCAGTCCCGCAGCCCATACCCGGAAGCGGCGGAGAAGATCGCTCTCTAAAACGGTAAGTACAGCTTCGATTTTAAAAACAATAGCCGATTCCCCTTGACAAAATGAGCATGAATCTAAGGTTAAAACATTTTTTTCGGGTGACCTCCCGCTTTAAGTCTATGAGTGAAGTACTTATAGGGTGCTGCGTTGCACTATGAATATGTGAGTTCTCTTTGGTTTTATTTATTTAATACATTTAAAACCAAGTTTTAGTATTGTGAGTATTCTCTGTATTTTGGAGCATCTTATATTATATAAGACTGCTTTGGATTCCAGAGTGAATGAGGAGTTGCTATACCTTGATATCATGGTGTATGCATTTCAGAGCATTTGGACCTACCTGTATTTTAGGGGTCATGATCTCAGTGAGTACTATTTCATAAGGTGGTGGCACTCTGGATGGTCATCTTCACATATTTTTATGGCAGTGACTAATGTAAAGATAAAGATTTATGGACTTTTACATTTAAACATTTATGTATTATACATCTGGTGTATAATGCTATTATGCATCTTATTTTTGATATTAATCTTTTTTTTTGTTTTAATATATTGTTAAGATTTATAACTGGAAGATTATTATTTTTTTTAATTGATGTTTTAAAGGGTTTGTAAATTATATATATATATATATATATATATATATATATATATATATATATATATATATATATATATATATATATATATATATATATATATATATATATATATATATATTTATCTATCTTAATAGCTTCCTTTACCTTAATGCTATGCTTTTTTCTTGTCCTCATTGTTCGTTTTTGCTCTCAAGTTGCTGTAATTCTTCTCTGATCTCCACACTTCCTGGTTGTCTGTTTCCTGATAACCACAGTACTGGGAGCTTTCTCTCTGTGGTCACTAATCAAGGAGGTGTGATTACTGTGTGTCTAAAACCCCACAGCACCAATCGTGCAGCACAGGCTACACCCCCCGGGACACACGATACTCCTCCTTCGCAGAGGCCTCCAACTCTCGGGCTTGTCCTCTATTGGACATTGCAGTGTGGTTGCCCAGCATGTGGATCTAATTTCCACCCTGGCTCCTCTCCCCTGCTCCGTGCCTCATTGGTCCCGGTCTGGATTGGGTCTCTTTTCACTTCAGAATTTATTTATGTAATTTTGATACATCATGGCCTGCCGCCAACCATAGGAAATCTTCTTTTTTCTTTTCCTATTAGGCCGTCTTGAGTTTTATCTCACAAGCTATATATCTTCTATACACCTGCGATCCCATTTGGGTTTTTCGATGCACGTGGATGGCTAGCAGTCCTACTGACTTATGATACTAGCAATATTCTATTGTCAAAAACTCTCTCTCAAACTCGTCCTGAAGAAGCCGCTAGGCGAAACGCGTAGGCGAGACGAAAGATAATATTGCTTGTGAATGTATATCCTGTTGTCAGGAACGTTACTTACCGAGGCCAAGATGCCAAGGGCGGCTCACCTTTGCAACTCGATGCGATCCACCCGCTGGAGTTTGAGACAGAGGGAAGGACGCACCAAGAGGCACCGGGTCCAGTGGCAGGAGGGAATCCAATGTGGACCGGGAACTGGATAGCCGAAGCTCACTGGAGGCTGTTCAGAAGCACACAGGAAATAGTCCAAACAGAAGGTGTCCACGGGGAAACAAGGTTGAAGATAATACCAGGAACGAGCCGGGGTCAGGGGCTGAAGCAAGCAGAATATCCAAAGTCCAAAGCCAAAGGTCAGGGAATAAAGAGATCAGGTAGTCCAAGTCCGAGCCGGGGTCAATGGGTTACAGAAAGCGACAATCCAAAAGCAGGCCAAGGGTCAGGTAACAAGATATCCAAACAAGGTTTTCAGCAACAAGGTCAATCCAGAAGCTGCAACGAACCAGCAATTTGCAAAGAGGAAGGGGCTGGCTTAAATAGGCCGCTCAGGCCACTGATTGGTCCAAAGTAGCACGAGTTCAGAACCAGGCTCCGACGGACAGCAAGAAGAATAACACTGAGCAGTGGCTCAGAGGCAAAGACCTGGACCAGCAATGGAGAGGTCCTGGGTTCAATTCCACCCAGAGCCAACTGGGGGACGACCACGCCTCGCTGTCTGTTTGGCACGGTAGAGATCCTGACACCTGTTTCACTGTATTTTATTGAAGTTATTGTATGTAACAATTTTTTGTAATTCAATTTATAATTTTTTCTAAATCCTCATGTCCCTGTGATTGCCTGAAAAAGTCTGCCCTGTCACTACCTTGTGTAGTACGTTTTTCTTGATCCCACAGCACCAATCAGTTTTGTTTTCCAAACCATCACTACCCTGTATTGGCTCTGTGGCTCTGTACATCACAGAAGCAGTAAACAACATTAACAAACTAAACTAGAAACTGCAGGTACATTATATGATTGATTTTTATCTATTTTTAATCATTTTTATATATTGCATCATTCAGCTCTTAACTCTGGTGGCTGTATTAGTTTACTTTTTTTTATTGTTTTCCCTTTATTTGTATCTGCTGATCTGGCCAGTAACACAATTCCTGTCTTGGGGTGTCTCCAGGAGCAACAGAGACACCCTTGGTTAGCAGCCCTGTCAATCTGGGGAGAGGGTGGTGTTAGCTGCGCTAAATTTAGATGGACTTCACCCCGCTACTTTGGGTGGGGGAGTTTAAGTATCTAAAGATTGTAGTGACAAGGGACCTCCAGGCCTTTCGTCGCCTTAACCTGCAGACTATTGTCATGAGACTCAAGGAACATTGCTCCAGGTAGAAGGAGTTACCACTTAACCTTCTAGGTCGTATAAATGTGCTGAAAATGCTATTTCTACCCAGATTTAATTATGTGTTACAAAATTGTCCGGTATGGCTCCCTAGCTCCTTTTTTAAGGAGCTGAACATCTGCATAGGCTCATTTTTATGGAATCGATCCTCTCCCCTGCTGGCCAGGTCTACTCTGCAGCTCCCCGTGCACTGTGGGGGACTTGCACTACCCAACCTGCTGGTGTATTACTGGGCAGCAATCTTAGTCACTGTGAGATGGTGGTTTGAGCAATCCAGGATGAATGCGGCTATCTGCTTGGAGGCAGCCATCTTGGGTTCACTTAAAGTGTTGGGGAACCTAGTGTATAGAGGCACCACTGCATTTCCCTCACTCCCTGGCTTCACTAAGGCGACCCTCAAAGTATGGGCTATCGCTCGGAAGAGGTTCCTAAACCCTCACCAATACTCTCCCTTTTACCCGCTGTGGGGGAACCCCTCCCTCCCTCACTTTTGGATGGTACATGACCTACACTTATGGGCCCAGTATGGGATTAAGATCCTCCAGGATGTTATCCACTCGGGGTCCTTGCTCTTTTTCCGAGACTTAGTTGACATGTATGGATTTTAAGAGAGGATGTTATTCCAATACTACCAATTCCCCCAGACAGTTAGCTTGAAAACAGACCCGATTGAGGCAATCCTAGCTCAGGAGACTCTTAAGAAAACTCTCTCTACACCATACCTTGCCCTCCTAAAGGTCGACTCACCTAAAATGAACGCTTTGTGGGTGAAGTGGCAGACTGATATTCCCAGCCTGGATAGGGAGACCTGGGAGGAATGCTTATAGGATAGGTCAAAATTGATGGTGTCCTCCAGGGATAAGTTGTTGCAAACCAAATTCCTGCACCGAGTTTATTACACGCCTCAGAGACTGCATTAGATCTACCCACATAGGTCACCGAATTGCCCCAGATGCCACTCCCCTGATAGCACCTTTTTGCATATGTTCTGGTCCTGATGACATTTTGGGCAGCGGGCTTTGAATGTATAAATATACGTCTCACACTATCACTCCCGGTGTCGCCTAAATAATACCTGTTGGGAATTCATGAGGATGACCAAAGACCCCGGTACACCAAGTTGCTCATCTCCGTTTTGCTATTTTACACCAAGAAGGAAAGACATGGGCCTCCCACTCTCCCCCAAGGGTGGAATCATGTAACTCCTCCATAAATGCGGTATTACCTATGTACAAGATGACTTGCACCAACAGGGGATGCCCTCAGAAATTTGACCGGATCTGGCTACCCTGGACTCCGCTAGTAAACAGTTCTAGGGCACTTCCACCGGGTACCTGGATGTAAGTTTCTGCTGTCCCCCCTCCCCCCAACATGCAGACAAACCACTGGTTTTGCTATATGATTGATAGGTATAGCTGGAAACATGGTGTGCTCTGTTGTGTAATGCCTTCTAATGTCAAGTACTGTTTCCCTTGTTGTTTTCTTTTAAATTCCTCTGCTTATTGTTGGATTACTCCTGGATGAGTTATGTATGTCTGTTATTTGCTCTGTGATGTCTTCTCAATAAAGACCAACCTTGTTTGTTAAAAATTTTTAGATGGACTTCACTAACACATTAAATTCACTTGTGCAATGCTTTCCAGGCTCCTAAAACAAAAAAAATTGTAAATGCAAATTTTTTTTACCTGCACAAAATTGTGCATTTATTATTTTTTGTTATCCTTTAACCCCCCTGGCGGTATTCCCGAGTCTGGCTCTGGGTAAGATTTCAATACCAAAAGCGGTATCCCTGAGCCAGACTCGGGATCGCCTCGCAGCATCCACAGGCACAAGTTACTTACCTTGTCCCTGGATCCTGCAATGCATCCCCACTGTGTGAGCGAGCGGCGTCCTCGCTCGATTCACACAGTGCCCGTGTGCCGCCGATCTCCGTTCCCTGCGACGTTACGACGCACGGGGGCAGAGAACGTCGCCAAATTTAAAAAAGTAAATAAACACATTACATTCAGTATACTTTAATCTTATGAGATTACAGTACTGTATGTAAAAAATACACACACCCCTTTGTCCCTAGTGGTCTGCCCAGTGTCCTACATGTGCTTTTATATAATAAAAACTGTTCTTTCTGCCTGCAAACTGTAGATTGTCCATAGCAACCAAAAGTGTCCCTTTATGTCAAAAGTGGTTTTAGAGCAGCTAGAAAACAGCGATAATAAATTATAATCACTTGCAGAATTGAGCGATGGCGATTTGTGGGGAAATTCGTCATAAAAAAATAAAAGTAATGACAGCGACAATTCTGCAACTGAGCAAATTTCAGTGTTTTTGATTTGATTACATTATTGAATAATTTTAATTATAATTACATTATTATTTGTTATAATTATTTATAGTTATTTATTATATTATAATTTATGATTTTGTTTTTGAAACTTTATCATACCCGAGATGTCTACTAGACTCTTGTTTGGACAGATTTAAGTGAGTTATTCCTAAGAATTACAGGCCTACAATGTAAAACGCCAAATTTCCATGCAAAATAATTGTACCGCTTTCAGCACCTAAAACCAGAAAGAATCATACCGCCAGGGAGGTTAAAAAAAGCTGCAATATATTACATTTTTATTTTTCAAATTAAAAATTGGTTTACCATTTTCTGTAAACTCTTTAAAAATAGAAAAAAATATATTTTGCATAGTAATATCACTTAATAATCGAATGCACACTTGAAAATGTTTGTGGACTTGCCTCTAAAGTCACAAACAAAGGGAGTTCTCTATATGTCACACATATTAACACCCTCCAGGGCTGAGACAAACGTGCCCGAACACTGTTCCTGTCACAACAGATGATAATAATGTGTATGTCATTACAAAATATGTGTTAATTGTGTCAATATTAAGCAGTACAATTTTTGTCTATTCTAATGCTAGTTGGAATAGAACCCCTATTAAAGTGTTACTAAACCCACAACAGTAAAATCAGTCTGTTTGTGCAGTAAAGCATGCTTGTTATACTCACTGTCGAACCTAAGGGGTTAATCCTCCGCCTTGTGTAAAAAGGCTGTTTGATCCTGTCTTCACTGATTCTTCCCTTCTTTCACTGTCCCCAATCTTTTTGCTAATAGTACAGAGCCTTGGGGACAAGCTGCACATGCTCAGTTTGGTGTCTATTGCTGGAGAGTTTTTTTCCTTGGGAGAGTGCATGTGATTAGCACAGGGCCACTTAACGACCGCCGCATGTACATATACGTGTGTGCCTAGACGTGGGTCGGGGGTCCGATCGGGACCCCCCCCCCCCCGGGTACATGCGGCGGTCGGAAATCGTCTGGGAGCGATCCGGGATTAGTTTCTAGCCACCCCCTCGCGATCGCTCCCCGGAGCTGAAGAACGGGGAGAGCCTTATGTAAACACGGCTTCCCTGTGCTTCACTGTGGCGGCGTCATCGATCGCGTGATTCCTTTTATAGGGAGACACAATCGATGACGTCAGACCTACAGCCACACCCCCCTACAGTTGTAAACACACACTAGGTGAAACATAACTCCTTCAGCGCCCCCTGTGGTTAACTCCCAAACTGCAACTGTCATTTTCACAATAAACAATGCAATTTAAATGCATTTTTTGCTGTGAAAATGACAATGGTCCCAAAAATTTGTCAAAATTGTCCGAAGTGTCCGCCATAATGTCGCAGTCACGAAAAAAAACGCTGATCGCCGCCATTAGTGGTAAAAAAAAAAAAAATATAAAAATGCAATAAAACTATCCCCTATTTTGTAAACGCTATAAATTTTGCGCAAACCAACCGATAAACGCTTATTGTGATTTTTTTACCAAAAATATGTAGAAGAATACGTATCGGCCTAAACTGATGAAAAAAAATGTTTTTTAATATATTTTTGGGGGATATTTATTATAGAAAAAAGTAAAAAATATTGCATTTTTTTCAAAACTGTCGCTCTATTTTTGTTTATAGCGCAAAAAATAAAAACCGCAGAGGTGATAAAATACCACCAAAAGAAAGCTCTATTTGTGGGAAAAAAAGTACGTCAATTTTGTATGGGAGCCACGTCGCACGACCGCGCAATTGTCTGTTAAAGCGACGCAGTGCCGAATCCCAAAAAACCTGGCCTGGGCCTTTAGCTGCATTTTGGTCCGGGGCTTAAGTGGTTAACCACACACTGATAGAAGTCACAAGACTGCTGTAACCGCTAATGAGAAAAGTATTTAGCAGTTTATATTTACTAAAATAATTGGATTCCATGTTCGGTGTACTGTGGTGGACCAGATATAGTGAATGCAGTAAAATGTAACATTTTCCTCACTTTGGAAAATGTATTTATACTTCCTTCTCTACCATATGTTTGGTTGCATTGGTAATGGATAGTAATGAAAGGGTAGGTTAAAGAGATACCGGTAAATAGATAGCTGCCCAGATATAGCTCTTTATTTGTTGCAGTAAAAGGTTATTTTTATGAATAACATCCAACACATGTCCGAGATAAACAGAGGTCTCCCTTCATCATGCCTTACATTTATTGTACTGGAGGGATCTGGACAAGATATTATTGTTCTGAGCCTTTATTTGCTTACTACAATCTCTCCAGTCTATAGTCAAATTGTTATTCATCTAAAGAACCTTTTATTGTGACAAATACAATAAATTTGAACACACACGACTTGAATATCCCAAGGACCCTGGCAAAGCGTATCCTCCAGGCATCGGAAAACTTCAATCCAAATTTATTCTATTAGACTTGATCCTTTTTTCAGTCTGGAGTCCAGGGCTCCTCCACTCTGATGACGGTATCACAAAGCATGTTAAACCTCTTTATATGAAATAAGAGAGACCTGTTTTTGCACCAGTATGTAATGAAAGAATGATCTGTTAGGCTGGTAATAGACGGGCAGTTGTATTTCCAAGAACAATGGGAGGTGATGACAGCATCTCTTACTTCTCACATTGTTACCAATGAGTAGATGCAATAGAGAAAAGCTATTTCTCTTTTCAAGAGAGAAAAGAGTATTATGAACAAAGAGATTGTCCATCACGTTAGAAATTCACATACTGTGATGACATTGCCTGATTGTCACCCATTCCTAATTACAAGGTAAATTTAATGTGCTTTTACTTCTTATCTACATGGATGCACTTTCAGTGCAATCTGATTAAGTCACCTTTACTTCATACCAAGTTTAAAAAAAAGTAATATCATTAGACGTGACCCAGACAAGAGTGGTTAGGACCTAGGGACATCCACAGACATTTGTCATTTGACTCTTGGGTTGATTGGGCTGTAGACGATGCAAATTTTTTTTTCTGCAGCTCCGGAACATTTGCACAAGTCCCCCATCAACACAGAGGGGCAGATCCACAAAGATCTGCCCCGGCGCAGCGTATCTGAGATACGCTACGCCGCCGCGACTTACTTGTCCTCAAAAGAATTTGCGCCGTAAGTCACGGCGGCGTAGTCTATCTCTGGCGGCGTAACGGCGCGTAATTCAAATCGGCGATTAGGGGGCGTGTTTAATTTAAATGAAGCGCGTCCCCGCGCCGAATGAACTGTGCCTGCGCCGTCCCTAAATTTCCTGCAGTGCATTGCGCTAAATGACGTTGCAAGGACGTATTTTTTTTTAACATAGACGTGAATTACGTCCATCCCGATTCACGGACGACTTACGCAAAAAATAAATAAATAAATAAATGCGGGAACGACGGCCATACTTAACATGGCAAGTCTATCTATACGCCGCAAAACACCAGCTTTAACTATACGCCGCAAAACACCAGCTTTAACTATACGCCGGAAAAAGCCGACTAGAGACGACGTAAGAGAATGCGACGGCCGCGCGTACGTTCGTGGATCGTCGGAAATAGCTAATTTGCATACCCGACGCGGAAAACGACGTGAACGCCACCCAGCGGACGCCAAAGTATTGCATCTAAGATCCGAAGGCGTACGAAGCCGTACGCCTGTCAGATCTAACCCAGATGCCGTCGTATCTTGGTTTGAGGTTTCAAACCAAAGATACGACGCAGGAAATTTGAAAGTACGCCGGCGTATCAGTAGATACGCCAGCGTACTTCCTTTGTGGATCTGCCCCAGACAGTTCAACTTGGTACATTCAGCCTGCCCATTAATTGTTAGAATCTCGGCCAGTTCCTGCTGAACCGGCCAAGATTCAAACCGTGTATGGCTGGCCTTTCTAAAGGCAAATAGACTGTCCACTTTGCAAGTGCAGTTGCACTAATTTTCCTTTAGTTGACTGCTTCAATACCAGGCACGTTTACCCCCTTCCTGCCTAGGCCAATTTTCAGCTTTCAGCGCTGTCACACTTTGAATGACAATTGATTGCATGGTCATGCAACACTGTGCCCAAATTACATTTTTATAATTTTTTTCACACAAATAGAGCTTTCTTTTGGAGGTATTTCATTAAAAATTTGAATTTTTTCTTCTTCGTTTCTGTCAGAAAAGTTTGTAAATAAGTAATTTTACTCATTCACTGATGTGCGCTGATGAGGCTGCACTGATGAAAATGATAGGCTGCACTGATGAGGTGGTACTGATTAGATGGCACTAAAAGGCACTGATGAGGTGGCATTGATAAGGAGGCACTAAAATGCATCACAGATAGGTGGCACTGATATGCAGCACGATTGAGCACTATTAGGTGGCACTGATGGGCACTAATAGTTGGCACTGATGGGGACTGATAGGCAACACTGATGGGCAATGATAGGCGGCACTGTTGGGTACTGATGAGTGGCACTGGTGGGCACTAATAGGTGGCACTTATGGGCAATGATAGGCATCATGAATAGGTGGCAGTGATGGGCAGGCACTGAAAGTCATCACTGATGGGCACTGATTGACATCACTGATGAGCACACATTGGCATCACTGATAGATACAGATTGTCATCACTGATGGGCACAGATTGACATCACTGATGAGCACAAATTGGCATCACTGATAGATACAGATTGTTCTCACTGATGGGCACAGATTGACATCACTGATAAGCACAAATTGGCATCACTGATAGATACAGATTGTCATCACTGATGGGCACAGATTGACATCACTGATGAGCACAAATTGGCATCACTGATAGATACAGATTGTTCTCACTGATGGGCACAGATTGACATCACTGATGAGCACAAATTGGCATCACTGATAGATACAGATTGTCAACACTAATGGGCACAGATTGACTTCACTGATGGGCACTGACTAGCATCACTGCTGGGTACTGCTGGGGCTGCATTAAGAATCAGGGCACTGTTCATCAGTACCTAGATTGTCTGTACAGGTCTCCCCTGTGAAGAGATGCTGCTGATCGGCTCTTCTCTCCTCACATTTGTCAGTGTGAGGCGAGGAGAGCCTAAAACCGTCATTTCCTTGTTTACATGTGATCAGCTGTGATTGGACATAGCTGAGCACATGGGTGAAGAGCTGTTTCATTGGCTCTTATCTGAGATTGGGGACTGTGTCATGTGACATTGTCCCATAACAAGACAGCACCCCGATTTGTCTATATGACGGGCGGGAGGTGGTTAATGTGGTGAGACTTCACTTTGTAAAGAATACCCAATCAGGTTCAAATAAATAATACAAAGAATTTTTTTTTTGCTTACACATGATTGGATGATGGAAATCAAGCGAGCTTTACCACATTCACTAAGCTCTGGAGAAGATTAGTGAAACTTCACTTCTTGCAGATTGCAAATGAACTTGCAAAGTGCACAGTCTATTTTCCTTTACTAAATCCACCCCATTATATGCTGAGAATCTCAGAAAGAGGCCAGGTCCTTAAGTGGTTAATTGGATAAGTAGGTTTCCTTTGCTGCCATACTTATGGCCTGGCTGTCTCGAGCTTCAATTAAATCAGAGCCACTGACCCAGAACAGGTATTCTGCAAGTCAGAGTGAGCTCATATGGATGTGCAAACTTGTTCTGGACAAGTGACTTTGGTACAGAAGCCATTGGATCCGCGCAACCTGGCAGCCCAACAAATAAGAATTTTCAAAAGGAAAGGTCAGCACTGGCAGCCTCCAGATATCTTGCCATAGGTGTTGTTTTAAAAAAAAAATTATGTATAATTGTTCTCAAAATTATCCAATGAAAACTAAAATGACAAATTGTACGCATTATGAAATCTAGGTGTATCTCAATACTGTCATTCGTCTTAATAGGTCAATAAATGTAAAGAAAGCACAAAGTATAATACATGGGCAGCTCTGTTAGGCACACCCTTGATGTGGACAGATTAGAAAGTTGTTGGTTTCTCTTGTTTGTTTTACATACTATTCAGCTTATTGGGTGTGTATCAGATCCTTTATAAATATCCACCCGTGTATTAATCCTTGGTTAATGCATTGACACTTGTGCACAACTTAAATAATAGGATAAAAGGTGGTGAATGAGAAATATATTTTTATAGGTACAGAGCTGGGAAGAGCTTCATTGACAACAGTGTACAGTATATTAAAGTAATTTACCACTATTCTATATCAATTTGTTCATTCTAAGTTCATCAATGCTAAGTAAGTGTAAGACCCCATTTACATGGGGGACCAGGGAACGTGTTAAAAATAGGCAGTTGACCCACGGTTTTACCTATCCCCTAATGCCCACCTAATGCCTATCATACAGCCGAAGGGGGCCCCTTTCACACGATCGGACCATTCAGGTCCGCCTGTCAGTTTCGACGGAGGACCTGAACGGCTGCTCCATGCAGTTCTATGGAGCGTCGGATGTCAGCGGAGATCAGCGGACATCCGACCCGATCAGCCAAAATCGGATGGATGGCGATACGGCCTCATCCGTCCATGGCGGATCGGATCAGGTGAGATCTGATGAAAACAAACATGCTGTCTGTTTTCATCAGATCTCCCCATAGGAGACAGCAGCGCTGCACAAGCCCCTCACCACTCAGTGAGTCAAGAGGAACTTGTCATCCTCCGGGTCAGCGGAGATCAGCGGAGAGATCTCCCGCTGAGCCGGCGGAGAAGGCGGACTCCGTAGCGACGGAGTCCGCCTGTGTGGAAGAGGCCTTAGTGTACAAATATGCATACAGTGCTGCACCTACTAAACATCAGAATACTGGATGTTAGATCTAAATATATAGACATATAATAGGTGTGCATCAACATAAATAACGTCTACAAAAACAAAATTGTGTAAAAATGTGATGTCACACTTCTGTGATGTGATAATCTTCAACTCAATTTGAGAGAAAAAGTTCAAAAATTGAGTGGGACATTGAACAATCCACCAATCCCATGTAAATATCTCATAAGGCCGACCAAACACCTTGTGCCCATCACCAGGCCCGTCGGAACCCTTGCCGCACCGCTGTGTCCTCCTGCAGTCCGGTCGGCCGTGTACCATAACCGCGCGGTACAGGAGATTCAGGTTCCTGTTCCTGGCCGGACTGACAGGAAGTGCACACTCTGAGTGTTCACTTCCTTTCAGTCCGGCCCCAGGAACAGCAAACTGAATCCCCTGTACCGCGCGGTTATGGTACATGGCCGACCGGACTGCAGGAGGATGCAGCGATGCGGCAAGGGCCCTCCCTGCTGGGACCCCTGTGCGGACACCAACATATGCCGATGTGTGCGTGCGTGAGAGGCGGAGCCGCCAACCCCCCCCGCTTCTTAACTACTTGAAAAGTCACTTTTTGTTTTTGCTTGGGGCCCCCAAATGTCTTCAAATGGCCCTGCCCATCACCACGTAACAATAGCCTCTTACCAAATGAACATAATCCCCATAACAGATCCAATGAGCATGTTCCTCTACAAGCCTCTAGGCATCCATCCATGGTTAAAATAATCTGCCAGCTTCAGACTTCAATAAGTTTAAGCCAGACAGCACAGGGGAACACAAAGTCCACACATAGTGTAAAACCGTCAAAATTATTTATTAGAAAAAATAGACATAGGGCCAGATACGCCGTCGTATCTCTGAGTCCGGCCGGTCATATCTATGCGCCTGATTCATAGAATCAGTTACGCATAGATTTCTATTAGATCCGACCAGCGTAAGTCTCTTGCGCCGTCGGATCTTAACTGCATATTTATGCTGGCCGCTAGGGGCGTGTACGCTGATTTACGCCTATAATATGTAAATCAGCTAGATACGCGAATTCACGAACGTACGCCCGGCCGACGCAGTACATTTCCGCCGTTTACGTTAGGCTTTTCCCGGCGAAAAGTTACTCCTGCTATATGAGGCGTATATGCGGCGTACCAATGTTAAGTATGGCCGTCGTTCCCACGTCGAAATTTGAAAAAGTAACGTCGTTTGCGTAAGTCGTCCGTGAATGGGGCTGGACATCATTTACGTTCACGTCGAAACCAATGACGTCCTTGCGGCGTACTTTGGAGCAATGCACAATGGGAAATTCCACGGATGGCGCATGCGCCGTTCGGGAAAAACTTCAATCACGTCGGGTCAGGGTTGATTTACATAGCGGCACTGCGCCATCCGATTGGACAGGCGATCGCCTGGGACCTGTCACGTGTCCCAGGCGATCGCCTACAATTCCAAATGTGGCATGTAAGGGGGCGAGAAGTGGATTAAGCGGAAGTTCCATTTTTGGGTGGAACTCCGCTTTAAAACATGTATTAGAAAATGACTTGTTAGTTACTGAAAGGTTCACTTTAAAGCTGAACCAGGCCAATATTGTATCTATGTATTGTAAATTAAAATAGCCTAAATACATTCCCAGATAGAAAGCAATTGTGCTGCAAGTTTGAAAATTGTTAAGCTATTGCCAGACTTGCTAGGCTTCACAAGTTTTTTGCACAATTGCAGAAAGTCTGCATTGCATGACTCCAGATCAACTTTCTTTGCAAACATTCTGCAAGTCTGCTGTAAGTTCCGGTTCAGTTATGTTGTGCAATAGTCATCCCACCACAGGGGTCACTGTAGCTGAATTTTCATCTTCTCTTCCTGCTGTGTGTAGGCTTTGGCACTAGCAGCCACCTAAAGCGGAGGTCCACCCTAAAAAAAAAATTACACCAAAATTCTACAAAAAAATTAAAACATTTTACTTACCAGAAATTGCGGTTGCTATGCGGATATTCCAAATCTGCCTCTTCCTAGTCCACGGCTGGTCTTCATCCTTGCCTTGTCTTCTGGGGAATGGTGCGCGCTGCCTTCTGGGAACTATGTGTATCCCAGAGAGCAGCCGCCCATTCATACGCCGTGAGACTCGCACATGCGCAGTAGGAAACGGGCAGTGAAGCCGCAAGGCTCCACTGCCTGTTTCCCTTAGTGAGGATGGCGGCGCCGGGACCTGCCACGATTGAGGTATTTGACGGCTGACATTGCGGGCACCTAGGACAGGTAAGTGTCCTTAATAAAAGACAGCAGCTACAGTGTGCTGTCTTGCTGAATTAAAAAAAAAAAAAATAGTGGGTCGAACCCCGCTTTAACAATCACTGTGGTGTGCAGAGAGGTGAGTGGTAACCATGAGATCTGATATAGAGTTCAGGGAGGTATAAATCAAGGAGTGACTATGACTAACCCTAATATTTCATTGGTGTAGCACAATTTGAAATGTTTTGTTTTCCTAGTTTATATGCTGAGATTATGCAGAATATTTGTGTATGTAACCACATAAGTGGAAACCTCAGAGACCTGGTGCAAGAAACCTTGTAGTTCCACCAATGTATAGAGGACTACAAATGGCAGCAATGCAGAATGCCACCAGCTATAGGGGGTGTATATAGAGAGCCATGCGTTGTTCTGTATTTAGAAAGCCGTGTATTGTATATAGACAGATGAATGCTAGGGATGACCCGAACACCCCCCCCATTCGGTTCGCACCAGAACCTTCAAACGGACCGACCATTCGCGCAAACATTTAGAAGCCCATTGACATCTATGGGAATCGAATGTTCGAATTCAAAAGTGCTAATTTTAAAGCCTAATATGCAAGTTATTGTCGCAAAACGTCTTTGAGAACCTGGGTCTTGCCCCAGGGAACATATATCAATGGAAAAAAAGTTTTAAAAATTATCGTTTTTTCTGGAGCAGTGATTTTAATGATGCCTAAAGCGAATTTTTTTTTCAATTCCTTTAAATATCGTACCTGCTGGGTGTCTATAGTATGCCTGTGAAGAGGCATGTGTTTAGAACTGTCCCTGCACAAAATTAGATTACTATAAGAATAAAGTAATTTAAAACTGCTTGCGGCTTTAATGTAATGTCTGGTCCCTGCAATATGGATGAAAATCATTGAGAAAAATAGCACAGACACAGACAGTACACACACCACGTAGCTTTAGGTGCACACTGCAGAGGACACAGGCAGTACACACACCACGTAGCTTTAGGTGCACACTGCAGAGGACACAGGCAGTACCCAGCCGTACCAACCCACCGAAGCGGGAGGGACTGTACTTACCCGTCCGAGCGAGGACTCGCTGACGCATTCCTGACAGACCTACAACCGCAAGGGAGGTAGCTGTCGGTCCGGTCCACTGTGAGTGAGGCAACATCACAGCCCAGTCATATGTGGACCTCGGAGCAAAGCTCACGGCCACCTCAGGAGTCATG
Source organism: Rana temporaria (assembly GCF_905171775.1). Lineage (NCBI taxonomy): Eukaryota > Metazoa > Chordata > Amphibia > Anura > Ranidae > Rana > Rana temporaria. The sequence continues at coordinate 324,422,597 of NC_053491.1, forward strand.
AGGTATGGCGTGGCAGACAAAGCCTCTTTGCATAGGTGTGTCCACGCTTGCTGGTCGGACTGAGTAGACTACAAGGATCTATAATATCCAGCCTGTCAGTTGAAAGAAGATTCTTCAAGAAAAAGTGAAAATAAAATAAAATAAAATAAGATAAAATAAAATTTCTCCTCAGGGCGCTGGGCCCAAAGGGAGCCATACGTCCTTCTCCTTTGCTAGGCAGAACGAAACTGAGGCTGCATGCTGCCGTGAGGAGGGTTATGTCTGGAGGGACCGCCCCCTGGGCGGGGCTATTCAACTCTGTTAATGTAACATGTATTTAACCATTTAACATGTTTCTGCCTAGTCCTCTCCTGTAAACAGAGAACATAACCCACTTGTCAAGACTTAAGGAGCTGTGTCCGTCCATGGACAATAAGAGAAAAATATATATACATATATAATGTTTGGGGTTTCTAAGTAATTTTATGTGATGCTGGCAGGGCTGTGGAGTCGGTAGATAAATGTTCCGACTCCGACTCCGACTTCTCAGTTTTATGTACTTCCGACTCCGACTCCGACTCCTCTGTATTAATATGCAAATGTATTTTATACATTCCTTGAGGGAAAGAAACGCAACCTACCACAGGACTACTGGCTGGGAAGCCAACAGTCTACTGTATTGCACAGTTTAAGCAAAAGACAAACACAATGAAAACAATCAAGTGGCTGGATAGTAGCAGCAGGCATAAACATCAGGAACAGGATCTTTACCAGTTCAAAAATACAAACCACATTATTTGGTTGTTTTAGAACAAAAACAAAGCTTATCTATAATGACCCAAAAACAAAATCTGTAAAACCTAGAAATGGTTTATATTAATCTTGAAATGTAGTTATAGGCTTAGCAAATGCAAATCAATTCAATGTAGAGTTCTAAGGAAGAGAATTGCCTCTGCCAGATCCTCTTTCATAGAGGCTCTTAAGTCAGACTTTATTATTTTTAGGGCTGAAAATAATCTTTCGACACTGACTTGGGTGGGTGGCATTGCAGTAACTATTCTGGCCACATCACTAACGATCTCTGGATAAACAAGGATGGCTTCTTCAACAGTAAGTTTTGATGAGCGATCATACTTTTCAACTTCTTTTAGTGCTTTATAAAACTCCTGTTGGAATTTTTTTTGGACACTTACTGGTTCTCTAACATGCGTTCCCTGTAAAAGCAGAACACAACACTATGGAACACTATGGAAAGTATAAGTATTGCAGCTCCTAATTGTGTGTTGCGTGCCATATAGTGAAGCACATGAAAAGCATGCTTCTTCACGGTCACTTAACGTGTTCGTTTTGCGGTTACGTGAGGCACTGCATGCATTGGTCTTTATTCTTACAGTAGAGAAGTCATTAATTATAACTTTTTGTGAATTGGGACATTTAAACTTGCTTTTTTTTTATTTTTATTCCAATCTAAATTTAGTAGGAGTCGGAGTCGGCGTCGGTGCATTGTTTGCCGACTCCGACTCCAGGTACCCAAAATTTCCCCCGACTCCGACTCCTCGACTCCGACTCCGACTCCACAGCCCTGGATGCTGGGGCTATATACTCTGTCCTGTGATACTTGGGCTATATACTCTGTCCTGTGATGCTGAGCTGTATACTCCTGACACTATGAGAGGAAGCAAGTGGAATACAGGGGCGGAGTGGGTGGATTATATAAGGGGTGTGGCTTATGGGTGTGGCTTATGAGAATTCGGATGGGCCAAACGTGGAGGGGCGGGGTCTTGCGCCCCCCCCATCCTAAAACTTCACCAGCCACCACTGCCAGCACCACTACTCTGGTCTCCACCCACTCACCGATAGCTAGGATAATGTGCCACAAATTTGTGGCAGTGGTGAATTCTGTTAACTTGAAGCACAAGTTCTAGTTCACTTTTTTAATTTGTAGCAAATTTGTGTGGCAAGTCTCTAGCAAGAGCAAAGTTGCAGTGGTGAGTCTACAGCAAGAGCTCTGCAAGTCTACAGCATGAAAATTCAGCCACGGTGACCCCTGTGTTGGGATGACTATTGAACAACATAACTGAACTGGAACTTGCAGCAGACTTGCAAAAGTTGATCTGGAGTCATGCAATGCAGACTTGCTGTAATTGTGCAACAAACTTGTGAAGCCTGGCAAGTCTAGCAACAGCTTAGCAAGTCATTTTCAAACTTGCAGCACAATTGCTTGCTATCTGGGCTGCTACTTCACTAGCTACTCCCTAAATCCACCCGCCTTGTTATATATCTCTTACTAAGTTAGGATGAGTTAGGATGATGGACAGAAGGGCCCCCCAGCAACCCACGGACAGAGCTACTCAGTAAAAGGGACTTACACACTGTTACATGTAACTAAGGCCAAAACAACTAATCGATTAATCGACAACTAATCGATTATGAAATTAATCGACTACAATTTTCATAATCGATTAATCGTCCAGTAACATAATGGGGTTAAAAAAACCTAAAATTAGCCCTTTACAGTACAAAAAAGCAAATCGCTACTGTAAATATTACTTTCACGGTCCCACAGTAGCGATTATTTGCTCTTTTTGTACTTATTTTTGTTTTTTTAACCCCATTATGTTACTAAACATCTCAGGCCGGGGTCACACCTCTGTTTTTTGGTGCTTTTTGCAGAAACACACTACAGTTCATTTACATGTTTTCCTATGGGACACGTTCACATCCATGATTATTTTTCAGCTGCTGCGTATTTGGAAAGGGCAAGGACTTAACGCAAAACGGTACTATTTTGTTTCTTTTGGTTCAATATACTTCAATAGAGAAGCTGCAGAAAAGCATGTAATGTGTTTTTGCGGCAATTTGTGTTTTGTAATCTGCCCAACAACAAATTGGCCCCAAAAAAAATAAAAATGCATATATATTTTTTTTAAGGCTATTATCTGATTAATCAATTAATCAAAACAATAATCGGCCAACTAATCAATTATGAAAATAATCGTTAGTTGCAGCCCTACATGTAACCCAAACCATCTATGCCCATGATGCTCTATTTGTAAATAAATTAGCTCTTATATTAACCACTTAAGGACCACCTCCTGCACATATACGTCGGCAGAATTGCATGGCTGGGCACATCCACGTACAGGTACGTCCTGTACTAGTACCCAGCCGTGGGTCGCGGGCATGCGCCCGCGGCGCACTCCCGCGACCCAGTCCGAAGCTCCGTGACCGGGACCGCGGGACTCGCGGACCCGATCGCCGCTGGAGCTGAAGAACGGGGAGAGCCGTGTGTAAACACGTCTTCCCCGTTCTTCACTGTGAACTTCAGCATCAACATCGATCGTGCATCGATCGTGCCATTCCTTTTATAGGGAGACACAATCGATGACGTCACACCTACAGCCACACCCCCCTACAGTTGTAAACACACTTCAGGTCACACATAACCCTATCAGTGCCACCTGTGGTTAACTCCCAAACTGCAACTGTCATTTTCACAATAAACAATGCATTTTAAATGCATTTTTTACTGTGAAAATGACAATGGTCCCAAAAATGTGTCAAAATTGTCCGAAGTGTCCGCCATAATGTCACAGTCACGAAAAAAATTGCTGATCGCCGCCATTAGTAGTAAAATTTTTTTATTTTTTTATAAAAATGCAATAAAACTATCCCCTATTTTGTAAACGCTATAAATTTTGCGCAAACCAACCGTTAAACGCTTATTGCGATTTTTTTTAACAAAAATAGGTAGAAGAATACGTATCGGCCTAAACTGAGGAAAAAAAAAACGCAGAGGTGATCAAATACCACCAAAAGAAAGCTCTATTTGTGGGGAAAAAAGGATGCCAATTTTGTTTGGGAGCCACGTCGCACGACCGCGCAATTGTCAGTTAAAGCGACGCAGTGCCGAATCGCAAAAAGGGGCCTGGTCTTTTACCTGCATTTTGGTCCGGGTCTTAAGTGGTTAACACCATCAATCTGTACTTGGTGAAAAATGCATTTTAATATATATTGTCTACTTTTCTGTTGAAAGCTGTACTTTGCCATCACCTGCAAACAAAGCTACATATCTCTGTTCAAATTTTTTTTTTTATAATTGCTTTTTTTGCTGCCTCTCAGGACTCCATTTCTTATGCCCTTTGAAGCACTAATTTCCCAGAATGCCCCTGGCTCACATGTTGCCTTGAAAGTGCCACGTGACACCTCTGGTCTTCTCACTGGAAAAGTACAGAAAGTCTAAAAAGAATCAGGTCACATTAGTTCTTTATTTGTGTTTAGCGAAATGTCAAATTAATATATCATTTTGTAGTCAGCACAACAATCATTTTATTAGTCATTTCCAGTTTTCAAACAATATGGCTAATGAATATAACATCTCAAGGGGAGAAAAATGCAAAAATGGAGAAAGGCGCAATCTTTTGCCTTACGAGAAATGCTAAAGATAATACAAAGCCCCCCAGATATCTATTCAGATGCAAATTGCAACATTTTGCTATTTTAATTGGTTTGAGGTTTGCTTTTTTAAAGTAAGTAAAAGAGTCACAACCGGTTCAAAATGGAAATTTTAATTTGAAAGTAAGCCCATTTAAATAAAATCTGCTTATTGCCATTCCCCTGTCTGTATATAATGATACTTAAAGTGAACCTGCCCTGGCTTATTTAGTGCATATGGTTACAGAAGTGCTAAAACATTGTGGTGTCTGCGGGTACCTGTTGCAGACTTCTAATTGACCACTGCGTCTCTGTGGAGCATCTAGAATATTGAGACAGATTCAAAGTCAGAGTCAAAATAAAAGTGTATGAAAACCCCAACAATGAATTCCTCTTGTTTGTTCTTGTTTGCTCTATTACATGTACAATTGAAAGCATTTCGTTACATCTACTTGATAAGTGCATAAAAATACCTGCCAGAAATCTTTTATGCTGATAACTCTCTACGCTTTCTTTTTCCCAGCTATCTCCATGGACTACAAAACATATATGGAGAAGAAAAGAGGGAGGTATTCTGTAGTCTTTTCCTAGTGTAACAATGCCGTTCCTCTTTAGATACAGTCGTATGCAAAAGTTTAGGAACCCCTGACAATTTCCAAGATTATCATTTATAAATATTTGGGTGTTTGGATCAGCAATTTCATTTTGATCTCTCAAATACTGGTAACTGAAGGACACAGTAATAATATAGTAGTAAAATTAGGTTTATTGGATTAACAGAAAATGCGCAATATGCATCAAAATGAAATTAGACAGGTGCATAAATTTGGGCACCCTTTGTCATTTTGTTGATTTAAATACCTTTAACTACTTAGCACTGATTAATTGGAACACACAATTGGTTTGGTCAACTCATTAAGCCTTAAACTTCATAGACAGGTGCATCCAATCACGAGAAACAGTATTTAAGGTGGCCAATTGCAAGTTGTTGTTCTCTTTGACTCTCCTCTCAAATGACCTGAAAACAAAGATTGTTCTACAATATGGTTTAGGGGAAGGCTACAAAAGGTTATCGCAGAGATATAAGGGGTCAGTGTCCACTGTGAGGAACATGGGGCCAAATTCTCAAAAAGTCTGCGTAACTTAAATTTCAGCAGTTAAGTTACACTGACTTAAAATTTCTACCTAAGTGCCCGATCGTCAAAGCACTTAGGTAGAAATTTCAGGCCGTGTAACTTAAGTGCCGCCGTCGTAAGGCGGTCCTCCTCTCCTGGGGGCGTTTAAAATTTAAATGAGGCGCGCTCCCGCGCCGGCCGTACTGCGCATGCGTGTGACGTCATTTTCCCGACGTGCAGCGCGCGAACGTAATTAACGCCGGGCGGCTTTGAGAATTTCGACGGGACACTAAAGTTGCGACGGGTGAAAAAAAAAGACGCGCCGGGAAAACAAATAATTATAAAAAAAAATGACAGCGTCGCTCAGCATGCATTCCTGAGAGGGAGAACTCCATGCCAATTTTCAAAGAAAAAAACGGCATGGGTTCCCCCCCCAGGAGCATACCAGGCCCTTAGGTCTGGTATGGGTTGTAAGGAGACCCCCCCACGCCGAAAAATTGACGTAGGGGGTCCCCCTACAATCCATACCAGACCCGTATCCAAAGCACGCTACCCGGCCGGTCAGGAATGGGAGTGGGGACGAGCGAGCGTCCCCCACCCTCCTGAGCCGTGCCAGGCCGCATGCCCTCAACATGGGGTTGGGTGCTCTGGGGCAGGGGGGCGCACTGCGGGCCCCCCCACCCCAGAGCACCCTGTCCCCATGTCGATGAGGACAGGACCTCTTCCCGACAACCCTTGCCATTGGTTGTCGGGGTCTGCGGGCGGGGGCTTATCGGAATCTGGGAGTCCCCTTAATAAGGGGGCCCCCAGATACCGGCCCCCCACCCTAAGTGAATGGATATGGGGTACATCGTACCCCTATCCATTCACCTGGAGGCAAAAAGTAAAAGTTAGTAAACACACAACACAAGGGTTTTTAAAATAATTTATTATTCTGCTCCGGATGCCCCCCCTGTCTTCGTTATTAGCTCAATTACCAGGGGGGCTTCTTCTTCCGCTCTCCGGGGGTCTTCCACTCTCCGGGGGTCTTCTTCCACTCTCCGGGGGGGGTTTCTTCTTCCGCTCTCCGGGGGGGGGCTTCTCCGGACTCCGGGGGGCTTCTTCCATCTTCTCCCCTCTTCCGCTGTTGACTCGGCGAACCCCGGTTCTTCTGCAGCTCTCCGGTGCCTTCTTCTTCAGCGCTGGCTGCCTGCTATGTTTGTGTGTTAGCTCAATTAGTAACAGGCAGCCGGCGCGGTCTTCTGTGACGTCAGGGTCTTCTGTTCTTCTCTCTTCCGATGTTGACTCATCGCCTGTTGTCGCTGTAATGATGGAAGCGCGCCTTGCATCCCATTTATATAGGCATCACCGTCCCATCATGCTCCGGTAGGTACCCACGTGGTGGGTGCACGTGGGTAGGCACCCACCACGTGGGTACCTGCCGGAGCATGATGGGACGGTGATGCCTATATAAATGGGATGCAAGGCGCGCTTCCATCATTACAGCGACAACAGGCGACGAGTCAACATCGGAAGAGAGAAGAACAGAAGACCCTGACGTCACAGAAGACCGCGCCGGCTGCCTGTTACTAATTGAGCTAACACACAAACATAGCAGGCAGCCAGCGCTGAAGAACAAGGCACCGGAGAGCTGCAGAAGAACCGGGGTTCGCCGAGTCAACAGCGGAAGAGGGGAGAAGATGGAAGAAGCCCCCCGGAGTCCGGAGAAGCCCCCCCCGGAGAGCGGAAGAAGAAACCCCCCCCCCCGGAGAGCGGAGAAGACCCCCGGAGAGTGGAAGAAGAAGCCCCCCCTGGTAATTGAGCTAATAACGAAGACAGGGGGGGCATCCGGAGCAGAATAATAAATTATTTTAAAAACCCTTGTGTTGTGTGTTTACTAACTTTTACTTTTTGCCTCCAGGTGAATGGATAGGGGTACGATGTACCCCATATCCATTCACTTAGGGTGGGGGGCCGGTATCTGGTGGCCCCCTTATTAAAGGGTACTCCCAGATTCCGATAAGCCCCCACCCGCAGACCCCGACAACCAATGGCAAGGGTTGTCGGGAAGAGGTCCTGTCCTCATCGACATGGGGACAGGGTGCTCTGGGGTGGGGGGGCCCGCAGTGCGCCCCCCTGCCCCAGAGCACCCAACCCCCCCATGTTGAGGGCATGCGGCCTGGCACGGCTCAGGAGGGGGGGACGCTCGCTCGTCCCCACTCCCATTCCTGACCGGCCGGGTAGCGTGCTTTGGATACGGGTCTGGTATGGATTGTAGGGGGACCCCCTACGTCAATTTTTCGGCGTGGGGGGGGTCTCCTTACAACCCATACCAGACCTAAGGGCCTGGTATGCTCCTGGGGGGGAACCCATGCCGGTTTTGAATTTAAAAATTGCCGTGGAGTTCTCCCTCAGGAATGCATACCAAATGCCGTCGCTGGAACGGGCCTTTACAATGTGTGACTAAGTTTCCACATTATAAAACCAGCCCTAGTTTTGCGCAGGCAAATTCGGAACTTACGCAGAAATCACAGTGCTGAAATGCTTTGAAAATCTGCTTAAGTCCTCATTTGCATACGCAAAGCTGCATTTCAATGAGAAATGCCCCCAGTGGCGGATGCGGTACTGCATCCTAAAATCTGACCGTGTAAGTGTCTTACACATGTCAGATTTTCTGCCTAACTTTGGAAAAAGCCTTTTGAGAATCGTTTCCAAAGTTAGGCACAGGGATACGCAGGCTGAACAGCAGTTAAGTCTGCGTATCTCTTTTGAGAATCAGGCCCATAGTGAGGAAATGGAAGACCACAGGCACAGTTCTTGTTAAGGCGAGAGGTGGCAGGCACATAAAATATTGGAGAGGCAAAGGCGAAGGTGAGAACGGTCAAAAACAGCCCACGGACCATTTCCAAAGACCTACAACATCAACTTGCTGCAGATGGTGTCACTGTGCATCCTTCAACAATTTTGTGCACTTTGCACAGGGAGAAGCTGTATGGGAGAGTGATGTGAAAGAAGCCTTTTCTGCACACGCCACAAACGGAGTCGCTTGAGGTATGCAAACGCACATTTGGACAAGCCAGCTTCATTTTGGAATAAGGTGCTGTAGACTGATGAAACAAAGATTGAGTTATTTGGTCATAACAAGGGGCGTTATGCATGGCGGCAAAAGAACACAGCATTCCAATAAAAACATTTTCTACCCACTTACTACCCACAGTAAAATTTGGTGGAGGTTCCATCATTCTGTGGGGCTGTGTGGCCAGTGCCGGTACTGGGAATCTGGTTAAAGTTGAGGGTCGCATGGATTCCAATCAATATCAGCAGATTCTTGAGAATAATGTTGAGGAATCAGTCATAAAGTTGAAGTCACGCCGAGGCTGGATATTTCAACAAGACAACAACCCAAAACACGGCTCAAAATCTACTCAGCATTTATGCAGAGGAACAAGTACAATGTTCTGGAATGGCCATCCCAGTCCCCAGACCTGAATATCATTGAACATCTGTGGTGTGATTTGAAGCGGGCTGTCCATGCTCGGCAACCATCAAACCTAGCTGAACTGGAGATGTTTTGTAAGGAGGAATGGTCCAAAATACATTCATCCAGAATCCTCATTACATCCTCATTACTCATTACAGGCTATAGGAAGCATCTAGAGCAGGGGTGCCCAACCAGTGGCCCGGGGGCCACATGTGGCCCTGCGGAGCCCTCTGATGTGGCCCGCGACCTCCTGCTCTGGGATGTAATAAAATAGAATAGAATACTGTTATTAAAGGTAAGTTTGTTACTAAAATCACAGTGTATATATATGGGAATATCTGTTCTGCAGTGGTTTCAATCTGATCCACAGGTGCAGAGTAGTGCACCTGCGGGTTACCTGCACTGAGCCATAGACTTCAATTACCTGTGAGTTTTGTGTGCTTTCTGAAAGTGCACCACATCTATAGGATATAATAGAAGTCTATGGCAAAGTGCAGCTAACCTACAGGAAAGCCACAGTTGAACTGTGCTGCACCCTTGGTGCGGGTAAACAACAGCGCATCAGTGTGAAAGCAGCCTTAGGCCCCCTTCACACAGTCAGTCCGACCCACTTGAGCCATCCATTCACCTCTAAGGAGTGGCAGATGTAAATGGACTTGTGTTTACAAACGCCTACCTCCAATCCAATCCGCAAAAAAAAAGTAGAGTGGGCTCTTTAGAGTAGAGTGGGCTGCCATCCGGTTACCAAGTCGCTTAAGTGGCCCTTGATCTTCAAAAGGTTGGGCACCGTTGATCTAGAGGCTGTTATTTCTGCTCTACTAAATATTGATGTGATTTTTCTGTTGGGGTGCCCAAATTTATGCACCTGTCTAATTTCATTTTGATGCATTTTGCACATTTTCTGTTAATCCAATAAAGCCAATTTTTCACTACTGAAATATTACTGTGACCTTCAGTTATTTGAGAGATCAAAATGAAATTGCTGATCCAAATATTTATAAATGATAATCATGGAAATTGTCAGGGGTTCCTAAACTTTTGCATACGACTGTAATGTATGGGGATTGAGCATTGTCACCCTAGGAGTGTGTTACTGGCAGGATCACAAGGTGAAACTAAAGGAAAGAAAAGGAATATATCCACTATAAGTAGTGGTAAGCTGCACTTTTGTCTTGGGTTTAGATAAACTTTAAGCCTTGACCACTTACAATTTTCTATGGAAAAAAACCAAAGCCTCATCCCAGTACCAAACCTAGGGATAGCCAGCAATCTAGCAATTTTGCAGATGGCTGCAAAAAGGGTGGGACTTGCAAACAATGCTGTAGTTCACAGCTCATGGGGTGTGCAACTGTTGGTATTTTACCTTAGGCCTAAAGTACTATGTCCCACCACTGCCACCATCACCTACTAAAATCCTGCATTTAACAGTTAAATAATAGGGTCAGAGCTTAGTACCAGAGGGTTTGGGGGTTTATTTTGACTTCAGGTCCTGTATAAAACTTGGCCTAAGAACCAAGGAGCTCCACAAAGACACAGAAATTGATATGATGCCTAATGCCGCGAACACACGATCGGAAATTCCGACAAGAAAATTGTGGATTTTTTTCCGAAGGAATGTTGGCTCAAACTTGTGTTGCATACACACGGACACACAATTCCGACCGGCAAGAATGCGGTGACATATAACACTACAACAAGCTGAGAAAAATTAAGTTCAATGATTCTGATTATGCGCCAAATTGATTTCGAGCATGTGTGTTTTTTTGCACGTCGGAATTGCATACAGACGATCAGCTCTCAAATTTTTTGCTGTCGGAAATTCCGACAGAAAAAGTCAGATGGAGCCTACGCACGGTTGGAATTTCTGACCAAAAGCTCACATCGAACTTTTCTTGTTGGAAATTCCGATCGTGTGTATGCGGCATAAGAGCTACTTATATTGTTCCCATGATTCTGCACTTTAGCAGTGCATTCATCACAGCCACCTTTTAGGCTGTGAATGCAAGGTTTACTTATATAGCTGGTCTTACACACGATCGAGGAACTCGTCGTAAATGAAACATAATTTTCCTCGACGAGTTCCTTGTTAGGCTTGTCGAGAATCTTGACAAGCTTTCTTTGCGTATACACTGTCAAGACAAAATCTCGTCGTTCTCAAACACGGTGACTTACAACACGTACGACGGCACTAAGGGAAAGTTTGATTCCACTGGCGCCACCCTTGGGGCTGCTTTTGCTAATCTCATGTTACTGCGTGTTAAGTAAAAGTTTGGTGAGAGACGATTCGCGATTTTCAGTCTGTTACAGCGTGACGAATGTGCTATCTCCATTACAAACCCTACTTTTACCAAAGGCACGCTCCCATCTCATACTTTATTCTGAGCATGCGCGGGTTTCTAAGCATACACACGAACGTGTTTCTCATCGTAAACCAGCCCGACGAGAAACACAACGAGGAAATTGAGACTCCCGATGAGGAAAAAGAGAACTTGTTCTCTTTTTTTCTCGTCGAGTTCCACGACAGTTTTCTCGACGAAAAACATACACACAACCGTTTTCCTCGGCAAAAAAGCTCTGCCACCAAGTTTCTTGATGGATTCTGTCGAGGAAAACGGTCATGTGTACGAGGCCATAGGCACGTCCACTTTAAGACGCAAGCTAGTTTGGTCAGTCAGAGGCAAATCTAGAGGGCTTAATTTTACAAATCCAAGGAATACTGTTTCCCCCAAATGCAAAGTGAAGTGAAGAGAACCTAGAAATGTTCCTATCACATTAAATCATATTACTATTTTCTTTTTCCCATTGTGTGTGTTGGGGGTGGCTATTGACTACAACACACTTTTGGCTTTTTTTTGCCACAGCCATAATAAATTAACCCCTAGTATTTTTTCTGACATATTTTTCATGTTTTAAGTAACTTTTATATCAATATGGATGTGACATATTTTGATGTGATGAGATTTTAATGAAAAGTCCCAATAGCCATTGTTTCCTTTAAAAAAAGTTTGTGCAGCCAATTCTAGATATTATCATTTTCCTCGTGCCAAATAGAAGCTTTCATCGGAAAAGTGTGATGTAGTTATTTCTACCTGGTATGGCACATTGCTGAACTTGCAGTTTCTAAAGTGTATGTAAAGTCAAAACTTTTTTTTACATTATACACAAAATATAGAAGAGTTAAATCCCCAATAAAGTTATTTTATGCTGTCTCTGCCTTGCTGAGAGATTTACTTTCACTTCCTATCTTGGAAACATAACAGGGAAAGAAAGAAAGTCTCTCCAGAGCGAATGGAATTCCCATCTTAGAGGGCTGCCATTGGAACATCTCCCTATTGGAAGATTAAGGCTGGGTTCACACTATGTGCGGTTTGGCTTACAGAAGGGGGTCTGGTGCTTCCTCATTCACCGTTTCAAGTTCGATTTAGGTTGGCCTTGCTTTGTGCACTGGTCCAAATCATTTGGTGCAGGGGGGATTATGGTGTGGGGTTGTTTTTCAGGGTTTGAGCTTGGCCCCTTAGTTCCAGTGAAGGGAACTCTTAGGAAGTCAGCATACCAAGACATTTTGACAATTTCATGCACCCAACTTTGTGGGAACAGTTTGTAAAACTATTCTATTTGTTTTACATAATGCAGCAACATCCACAAGTTCAAGTATGACACCCAACGTTAGAGATGATTTATTCTGCCAAAGAAATACAAATTTTCAAACTGGTACTGACTAGTATTCCAATGTTTCTCTTCTCCCTCAGTTTTTCTCTATCACTCAGCTAATGTGACCCCAATGCTGATGGAGAGGGGCAGGGGAGGGTCAAACAAGGATACTATACAGGAGACTGACATCATCCTTATTAACTGATGACCCCATTGGTAGTTAGGGCGCTGGTAGCTAGAAGGTTGTAATGATGCACAACGAAAACTTGTGAATTAGTGTTACTAAAAGGGCAGCCTTCATCCACACGCCAGCTTGTATACAATTTTTGGGCAATTTATAGGCATTTTGCCAAGGCACTCCTGAAGAATCCTCAAGGCACCATGGTTGCAAAAGGCTTCTGTAGGATAACGAACAAGCTGCTGCTGCATGGTATGCCGATTGGATAATAAATGGCTGATTTCTCCAACAGCTCCTGTTACTTTCTTAATAATTTCAGCATCTGTTCCGGTTCCGTCAATACTACTTCTGGGCAACAAACAATCAGTATGTCTATGCACTGGTAAACTCCACTGCCTGTTGGCTGCCCAAGTGGCCTTGTAGGTCTGGGTCGGGCGTGCTTCCAACTTTATTTTGGAAACGCGTCAGTGTCTCTGGCCCATCAATTCAGGGCCAAGGATATCATATGTGAACATCGCTGTGTAATTCATGCATGTTTGATGTAGCGGCATCTTTGTTGCTCTGTTTCTTAAGCGTATTATAATAAAGTTATTGTTATTTTTATATTGTTAAAGTTTTTTACAGATAGTGTGCCTATAATAGTCCCTTTCATGAAGAGGGTATTCTTTTAACATGAATCTACAAAAAAGCACACATAGCACAGTTTTAAAATCGGCTCTGCAAGCTCCCATCTATATGATATGGAGGAAACAAAGGTTTATTTATTTCTCTAGAGTTCTTCCATAAGAAACAAATGAGTTATTTTCCGGTTTTATAAAATGCCTGTGGCTTTGTAGTTTATAAACTCGATACCTCTATACCAATCAACTGGGTAAGGGTCCTTGAAGAATTCATTGGCATATCCCCTTAGTGGAGTTTACTCATGAAGAGAAAATTAGATGTAATTAAGTCTGCTTTGTATATTTAAAAGCCATGACATTTGAACTAGTTATAAAAGCAGCTTCAAGCTTCAGATGCTAGCTAATGTGTGTGAGGTATGATTGACTGAGTATCGATTGACTCCGGAGGAATGAAATATTCAATCACATTCTTCCATCTGACAGTTGTGCTTGTAAAAATCCCTGCAGGATGGAGAGGGGATCTGTGAAGTTTCATTGTTCCTCTTCTCTAGAGAGATAAGCCAACATGGATGTCAATGAAAGGCTGGTGCCAGGAACTGACAAGTGATTTGCCAGTATTTGGAGATCTCATTTTCAGCTGTCATTGGGTGTCTTTTACTCCCTTGATAATTGTCAAATGCTAGATTCTTTTGACATGGCAAGCTCAAATGACAGTAGGCTGGGTTTGTCTAACTGACAGTAATCCTATAAGGACTTAATGACGAGTCTTTTAATCACTGTCACAGTAAGCAATGGAACATATTCAAGCATGGCTGGAAGACCGTCCAACATGGCCTGCTCCTTTTAGTACAAAACACTTGTCTCCTGGTCTCTCCTCATTTTTAGCACTTTATTGATAAAGAATATATATTTTATGTATATCTGTGTAGTTCACTTGGTACTTTATTAAGCCCCTGCCTCCCACGCAACCAATTGATGGTTTCCTTTTTGTTTGCTGATCTCTCATTCTGATTAGAGTGCCTTGTGTCTAGTCCACAAATACTTGTTAAGGCTTTGCATGAATATCAGCTATATAATCAGAAAGGAATGAGAGAGATGATAAGGATCAGAGTATGTATCTAGTTTTGAATCTACTAATATTGGAAAGACTGTACTAGCCATTGGACTTTGTAGAAGTGCACCAAATGACTATTGGAAGTGGCCGTTACCACCCAGTGAGGCAGTGCTAACTGTCTATAGCTTTTATAAGTATTGTTCATTCTACTGGCAATCCTATCCCAAGGTAGTTTTTCTATAAAGCCTTTTTTGTTTCTAATCACATGTTAATCTGTCTAAGGATTTAACTGTGCAAACCTGGGCCTTGATCATAATTAATTATGAAAGTGCTAAATGTGCAGTTCAATTGCTTTGCCTAATATGCTGCATGGGAAAATGTATCAAGTTTATTTTCCACATTAGGTATGCAGTCTTAAAAATGTGTAGCGAATACTGTAGGTGGAAAGGAGGGAGGAAAATGGAGAGAAGGAAAAAGGGTGTGTGTATTGGGGGAGGGGGGGGCAGTAAAAGGAAAGCGGGAAGAAAATGAGGGAACAAGGGAGAAAGGGGTAAAAAAAAAGAATTACTAATAATAGGAAACTGCTCAGACTTTACTTACTAAAATTTCTACGTTCAAGGAATTATTATTATTTTTTTTTTTAGACGGATGCAATTTATTTCTGTACATTTTTAGTCCCGAGCCAAGAGTTTTTGCTTCTTCAATTTCTTCTGAGAGATTTTTTCTGGGCAATTTCCTCCTCTGGTTTGGGGCCAATTTGCTCCTTTTCAATTAAGATCATCTCAATGTGGTATGGGGTTGATTCGCCTGTGAGCATGATAGGTTCGTCTGCGCATCTTGGGAGTCTTGTTCACCTGAATGTGCTCAATGACCAGGGAATCAACATCCAAACCCTTGAGTTCTGCATTGCTCTCAACATTCTTCAGCATGTGTAGGAGGAATTCTACACTCTTCTTCGGCCAACTTCCCTGTGTCCAGTCCCACTGTTTAGCCTGCGCACACCTGCCAACACCTCCGTTGTAGCGGCGGAAAGGAATGCATTGCTTCTTTAAGGTGACATCTTTCAAGCACTTGGTGGCCTTACGAATGTGCATGCCCTTGATAGCTTGAGCTGTCTCACAAGTGTTCTTGAAGTGCACTCCCAAGTTGGAACCCCGAGCCTTGCATCATTTTATTGGGTTTTCGGGGTCAAGCAAGTAGCGGACCATTTTGAGATATTACCTCAGGCCGTGCAGGAAGAGGCATTCAAGGAGTTTTATAGCGCATTTAAACCCAAAAACTAAGGTGTAATATATTGCAGCTTACTAATCATTGAATGTGTTGGCATAATGCAGCTCGGGCCAGAATCAGGCCTCATTCATGCAGTACATAAATGAGGCCTATGACAGCTAAATAAATTTACCTTACTGCACAGACTGCACAGTATATTTGTGACTAGTAAAATCATTCTGAAGTCTCCTCCTGTATGGCTGTCATCAACTCCTAATTCAAAATGTCACAGGGGTACATTGCCAGTGTCAACTGTTACCACTACAGTCCTTAATAATACAGTGACGGAAATGTGTTATCTTCACATGCACATAGATATTATGCTTTAAAATGTTTAAATTGCATCAACAGGTCCCCTAATGGTTCCTTCTTCTACCCCCAGGCCCAATAACAGCCGTGTAGATTTTGGGCTATTGTTATGCCACTGCTTGTAATGATAAATACATAAGTAAATTAAATTGCGTCATTTATATCTGCCTGGAGTTCACCTTTACCACTTACCACCTTAGGCAAATTAACTGATCACAGCATTCAGAATGTGACCTTTAAACCCTTTGAACAGTATTTTTTTTTCTTATTTACGTAAAAAAAAAATCCCATTTTCAAAAGACTCCAGCCCAGTTTATGCAAAGATTGCCTACATGTGGCCTTTAATAACGGGAGACAGATAACATAAAAAAGAATCATTGAATTCACAGCTTTACTATGTGCACGCCAGACTAAACGCCACAGCTGAAAATATACTTATTAATAGATTAAAAACTATGACACTTAGCAGTTTTCTCATCAGTGGTGTTTTTCTGCCATACACCTACTTCAAAGAAGTCATTGATTCCCACCATTGCTGTGATATTGATGTTTACAAACTGTTTGCTCTGCAAAACTCATGTTTTCTAGACACATGGATAGGAAGAATTAAGTGTGTGCAATAACACATATTGAAACAAAGACATAGCTAAAAGAAAAGGTTTTAAGCATTGTCCACTGCCTTGTGTCTCCTGGAAATACACTGTATTGCAGTTCTAGTCTTGCAGGATTGCTCTTTAGCCTCATGTAAGTCTTTCATCCAGACAAAATATACTATGTATAATTTATGCATTAAATAATTGATTATAAACTTTTACTAATATCATTTTAGACAAAATAAATTGTAGACATGATCTCATTACCTTTTTTGTTATGTAAAATGACATAGGACATACAGAGTGACAGAGAAGGAAATGCAACCCTGTGGTTTCTAAGATCAACATTTCATGTATTAAAATAGGTATAGACTCCAGAGAGATAGATATAATTTTGCCCCTGTACAAAGCATAAGACCTCATCTAGAATGCGCAGTTCAGTTTTGAGCACCAGTTGCCAAAAAGCATATTGGAGAACTGGAGAAAGTGCAGAGAAGAGCAACCAAAGTAATAAGAGGCATGGAGGAGCTCAGCTATGGGGAAAGGTTAGCTGAACTGAACTGATTCTACCTTGAGAAGAGGTATTTAAAGAGTAACTCCACATTTGTTGAGAAAAATACATTCCCCTTTTGGGCAATCAATGTACGTTGCAAGGATTTTAACAAACTTTTTTGCTTTGTTGTTACCTTTTGTTATTCTGAAGAAAGAGCTGTTTGTCTGTGTCCATGTCAGTGTGAATCTGTATGAGAATGACTTTATAATTACCAATCAGCTGCTGCACCTGCAGGGCTCTAAGGCTCCGTACACACCAGAGGATATCCGCTGGAAACGGTCCGCCGAACCGTTTCCAGCGGATACATCCTCTGGCGGATTTGGATCTAATGGCTGTACACACCATCAGATCGAAATCCGCACGGAATACATCCGCGGTGACGTGTCGGGCCGTCGCCGCGACGATGATGCGGCGACGTGCACAACGCTGGAAGGTAACTACTTCCACGCATGCGTCGAATCATTACGACGCATGCGAGGGATGGGAGCGGACGGATTGATCCGGTGAGTCTGTACAGACGACTGAATCAATCCGCTGGACACGATTCAAGCGGATAGATTTCTTAGCATGCTAAGAAATTTCTATCCGCTTGAATTTGATCGGCCGGACGAATCTCCGCTAATAAATATCCGCTAAGCCGTACAGACGACCGGATTTGTCCGCTGGAACTGATCCGCGGATCAATCCCAGCGGATAGATCGGGTCGTCTGTACGAGGCCTAATAAGGAAATGTGCATAGTCTGCATGCCTTTAGAGGTTATTTCACTTTGGGAGTATCTCAACAAAATTACATTTTGTTCAATGGGATGGCTGATATCTGACTTGTATCTTAGTGCAGACTTCTGGGAAAATCAGTAAGCCAATCACACAAGCAGGTAATTACATTTCCGAGGGGCATTCTGTGCAACATCTGTGTACAGAACACCTCAAGGTAGCCATGTTGCATTCAGGGCTCAAGTCCCGCGGGAACGCGTGGGAACGGAGTCCCTGTACTTTTTTCACAGCAGGAACGCAGTTCCCTTTGCAGGACTAGAGCAGCCGAGCCGCCCGAGCTAATCCTTCATTAAGCGGCGATGCCCAGCTCCAGTCACTGTCAGGAGAACCTTAGTAATCCTTTATGTTACTGGCTGCTTCCTGTATATGGATTCATCGGGTAGTGTGCGGGTATTCCGTCACTTCCTCGATGCCGCAATGTCTCCTGGGAGCTTTTGTCATTGTTTCCAGGAGCCATTGTGGAGGTCTGCCGCGAGTTATCGCGGGATTTAGAAAGAACTTGCTTTAAAGACCTCCGCAATGTCTCCTGGGAACAATGACAAAAGCTCCCAGGAGACATTGCGGCATCGAGGAAGTGATGGAATACCCGCACACTGCCCGATGAATCCATATACAGGAAGCGGCCAGTAACATAAAGGATTACTAAGGTACAGTGGATTGAGAAAAAAACATGCGGTTTAGTAATTATGCATATGAGCGTATCATTTATTTTTTTGGTGGGGGAGTGGATCTTGGATGGGAGTTCCCACACTTTTTCCCCCAGGACTTGACCCCTGGTTGCATTTAATTTTACTGGAAATTACAGCACTGTAGATTAAAAAGGAAAGGTCATTTTTAATTCTATTAAATTACAATATGTAGCAATTATATACGCTATAATATATATATATATATATATATATATATATTATATATATATATATATATATATATATATATATTGCTATTTTTATTTCACTTTAAAATGGCATATGACCTTCATGTATGAATACAGAAATGATTCATAAAGTAAACTTGTTGCAGAATTGTTAAAGCGTAACTCCACTTTTGTGTGATATACAGTATGTACAGTGCAAGGATTATAACAACATATGTTTCAGATTCCTACCTTTTGTTTTTCTGAAGAAATCCATGTGTGTTTGTCTGTGCCTCTGTACTGAGTGGCTCTAAGGGGAGTGGTTTCATAATTAACTGTCAGGTGTACAGATGCAGAGCACTAATGAGGAAATCTGCTGGGCTTGCATCCCTTTATACATGCTCCTATTGAAAGTATCTCTCCAAAAATGAAATTTTTGTTGCCGGGAATGCCTTAAATCTGCCTTAAATCTGACTTGCATAGAATGCATTAAGATAAAAAAAACTTCTGCCTTTAGAACTACTTTAAAAGGACAATTGAGCCAGACAATAAGTCAAAAATTGAACTACTAATGCTATCCTGGAAACTAAGAAATTGCAACAGATTACTATGGTCTCTGTATGTCACCAAGAAGTGGACTCCTGTGAATTGCAGAGTCTAAGGAACCCTTAAAAGAAGGGTTTTGCTGTACGACTCTCCCACTTAGTAGCCATTAAATGCACTGCATTGACAAAAGCTGACATGTAAGCACATGATTCTCAGTAAAGTGCTGTGTTGGTAGACAGAGTAGTCAGGACAAGCGATGTTCAGTGAATTCCTAACAAGGCTCAGGTCAGGTCAGTCTGGCAGCAGACAGACGAACAACAGAATCCAGAAGACAGGCAGGCTATTCATACTAAAATAGTAATAGAAGTCACAGATCAAGTACCGAAAAGCTAGGGGACTGTGAGGAACCATTTTGCCCAGGCACAGTCCCTATGCAGGAATTTACATTGATGACAGTGCTTTTGGCAGGGGAGGACGGATTTTAACCAAAATAAATGAGCACTTGGCCTGGACAAAGCGATGTTGGCATCAGGGATGGCCAGATAGGCATAAAAAAAAACATTAGATTTTTTTGTAATCAGAACATATCATTAGGGCCATGCAATTTGTAGGATTCAATTTAAGGCCACTCAGAAGACCACTATACCAGCTACTGTAGTGATTAACTACTTCCCACCTGGCCACTGTACATATACGGCCAGGTGGGTGCTTCCTCCTTCTGAGTCGACGTTCAGAAATGTCCCTCAGAAGGAGGGGGATAGTGCGTGCGTGCCCACGCAGTGGCACAATCCCGATGCGCTTGTGACACCCGGACACGGCACATCTCTGATCAGCAGGAGGGCTCTGTGATTGGCCCTGATCACATGATGGCAGTGTCCAAATAGAGAGCCGGTTGCTAGGCGATCTACTCTCCTCTCCTCACACAGAAGTTGTCAGTGAGGAGAGGAGAGCAGATCACTGCAGCCGGCCGGTGATCAGTGAGTATGAGCTGTTTTTTATAGCTTTTTACACACTGATCACCGACCCAGTGTCCCCACACATGTAAACACTTAGGGGCAGATCCACAAAAGTATTACGCCGGCGTATCTACTGATACGCCGGCGTAATTTAAAATTTCCTGCGTCGTATCTTCGTTTTGTATCCACAAAACAAGATACGACGGCATCTGGGATCGATCCGACAGGGGTACATCTTAGTACGCCGTCGGATCTAAGCTGAAATTTTTCGGCGGCTGCTAGGTGGCGTTCCCGTCGAAATCCGCGTTGAGTATGCAAATTAGCTAGTTACGGCGATCCACGAACGTACGTCGGCCCGGCGCATTTTTTTACGTCGTTTGCGTTCGGCTTTTTCCGGCGTTTAGTTAAAGCTGCTGTTCTGAGGTGTAATCAATGTTAAGTATGGCCGTCGTTCCCGCGTACAATTTTGATTTTTTTAGGTCGTTTGCGTAAGTTGTTCGCGAATAGGGATTTGCGTAGAATGACGTCACCGTCGTAAGCATTGGCTTGTTCCGGGTTAATTTCGAGCATGCGCACTGGGATACCCCCACGGACGGCGCAGGTGCAGTTAAAAACAACGTTGTGTACGTCGGGTCACGACGTATTTACATAAAACACACCCCCATCACTTCCATTTGAATTCCGCGCCCTTACGCCGCAACAGATACACTACGCCGCCGTAACTTACGGCGCAAATTCGTTGAGGATTCAAACCAAAAAAGTTACAGCGGCGTAGTGTATCTTAGATACGCTACGCCTGGCGCATTAATGCGCCGCGCTACGTGGATCTGCCCCTTAATGTTAACACACAAGTCCCCAAAATAGTGTCCCCAAAACACATGTCCCCACACAGTAAAAACACCTGTCCCCCACATATGTAACAGTAAAATCCCAATGATCATCTGCACACATATGTCCGTGATCACCTGCACACATCTGTACATGATCATCTGCGTACATATGTCCGTGATCACACAAACCAATTATTATACACTTAACGGGATTTTTATAACAGAAACATGTAGCAGAATACATTTTGGCTTAAATTTTTGACAACATTTGATTTTATTGGATTTCTTTTAAAATAGAAAGAAGAAAATATTATTTTTTTTCCAAATTTTCCGCTCTTTTTTTCACTTATATCACAAAAATAAAAACCGGAGTCGTGAATAAATAACACCAAAAGAAAGCTCTATTTGTGTGAACAAAATGATAAAAATGTCATTTGGGTACAGCGCTGCATGACCAATTGTCATTGAAAGTGCGCAAGCGCTGAAAGCTTCAAATTGGTCTGGGAAGGAAGGGGGCGAAAGCACCCAGTATTGATGCGGTTAAGATATTAGACTTGACAGGTACAGAAGAGACAATGGCACAAAGTTAAGCTTTGTTTTTTTAGACAGTAGAAATGTTACATTTTTATATTTGCCTGATAGATATATCTAATGTAGTTTGCCTCTTCTTTTCAAATTAGTATTTGGAACATAATACCCCTTTCTTATCATGGAATATCCTCTCAGTGTTTTGTATGCTTTTCTATGTCAGATAATAAACAATGCTAATGTTAAATGATGTCATCAAATTCCCAGAAAAGCATAACAGGCAAACATTTCTGAATCACTATGATAATTTATGACTGTTTCAATCGAGCAAGCTGGTTTGCTTATGAAATGGATAAGCGAAAGGAATCTGTCATCTTTCAGGAGACTTTCTATAACAAATAGTGTAGCTAGAAGATCCATCTTCACATAGGAAGACACATCCAGACTCTAAAAACTTGCTAAGTTTGTCTCCCAATAAAAATTTATCATGCAAATTAGATTTTATGGTTTACCTGTAAATGAATGTGAGTCTAACTAGACACATTTTAAGAAGAAGAGATTGCAAGACAATGTTTAGAAATGTTTAGGTTGCAGTTTATATGCCAGACAGTAAGGACTTTGGGCCAGATCCACAGCCAGCAGGCTTAACTTAAATCTTCCTATTTAAGTTACACCGCCGCAAAATTTCTACCTAAGTGCCCGATCCACAAAGCACTTACCTACAAATCTTAGGCTGTGTAACTTAAATCTGTCCGGCGCAAGGCGTGCCCAATCTAATGGGGCGAGTCCCATTTAAATTAGGCGCGCTCGTACTGCGCATGCTCCCAACGCGATTTTCCCGACGTGCATTGCGCAAAATTACGTTGCGCTGAGTTTTGTGAATCGCGCCGGGTAAAAAAAGTTGCGTCGGGGGAAAAAAAAAATTAAAAAAAAATTGACATCACCTCGGGAAAGAAGGGTATACTTTTACAAGGTGTACTAACTTTACACTTTGTAAAAGCAGCCCTAATTTTGCGTTTGCAAACTAACAACTTACAGAGACTTCACGAAGGGAAAAAACGCTTCGTGGATCTCCGTAAGTGCTAATTTGCATACCCGAAGCGGCATTTCGACGAGAAATGCCCCCAGCGGCGGCCGAGGTACTGCATCCTAAGATCCGACAGTGTAAAACTATTACACCTGCCGGATCTTAGGAATATCTATGCGTAACTGATTCTGTGGATCAGTCGCATAGATAGAAACAGGGATACGCAGGCCCTTTATTTCTAAAGTTGTGAAATGTTTCTGTTCTGCTCTTAAAAGCATCCATACTTTTCTCAATTGCTGGGGCCTACCTTTCAAGTTTAAATCTAGGCAGATATAAAAGACACAAATTAAGGCAGTTTTTAATCATAAATACATTGCTGAATGTATTTTTAAATGTGCTATAAACAAAAAAAAAGTGTAAATTCTGAAAAAAACTAACATTATTTTTTACTTTCTGCTATAAAACATATCTAACAAAATGTAAAAAATCGAATTTCTACTTCAATTTATGCCAATATGTATTCTGCTACATATTTGTATTAAAAAATTACCAATAAGCGTATATTGATTGGTTTACGCAAAAGTTATCGCATCTACAAACTATGGGATATTTCTATGGCATTTTTATTTTATTTAAATTATTACTAGTAATGGCAGTGATCAGCAATTTTTTTGCGATACTGCGACATTGCTGCGGACAGATTGAACACCTAACTGACATTTTTGACACTTTTTTGGGAACCAGTGACATTATTACAGTGATCAGTGATAAAAATATGCACTGTTACTGTATTAATGACACAAGCAGGGAAGGGGTAAACACCAGGGGAACACAAGATTACCATGTTCTCCCCTGTCAGAACAGCGATCTGCTTTGTTTACATATGCAGATCACCATTCTGCCTCTCTAGGGAACGATCAGCGGGTTCCGGTGGACATCATGTCCGCGAGACCCACTGATTGGCTCCCCCTTTGGCCACTCAGCTCTCACGCACATCCCTGACGGGTACGTCGTTATGCACAATAGAGCTGCCATGCTGCAGTGTATTTGCAGTAGGCTGCATTAAGCCGTTAAGCACATTAATTTAATCTGGTATCATCAGACTCTTGCAGTAACTGTGCATCAGAACTAAAGTGCGAGAGACATGAAGCAGCACAAAGAGCCAATCAGTTCATGTAAGCACTCAATCACATGCAAGCATGCAATGTTCCTGCTTTTCATCATAACGTAAATCCACAGGTTACACTTGGGGGATGTGACATGGTAGTGGATAATTGGAGCTGTCAATGGGATTGATTTACTAAAATTGGAGAGTGCAAAGTCTGGTGCAGCCGTGTATGGTAGCTAATCAGCTTCTAACTTCAGCTTGTTCAATTAAGCTTTGACAAAAAAAAACTTTCAGGCTGATTGGTTTCTATGCAGAGCTGCACCAAATTTTGCAGTTTTAGTAACTCAACCCCAATGTTTCAAGCTGCTATAGAAATTAAGTAATAGTTCATCGCTTATGCTCTGCCATTATCAACATTGCTTGATACAGATAATTAATGTGGTTGTAAAGGTTTGTTTTTTATTTTCTAAATAGGTTCCTTTAACCTCCCTGGCGGTATGATTATTTCAGATTTTAGGTGCTGAAAGCGGTACCATTATTTGCAAGGAAATTTGGGGTTTTATACTGTAGGCCTGTATGGCCAGATCCTCAAAAGGGATACGCCGGCGTAACTGCTGTTCCGCCTGCGTATCCCTGTTTCTATCTTTGGAACTGATCCACAGAATCAGTTTTCCATAGTTAGGCAGAAGATCCGACATGTGTAAGGGACCGGATCTTAGGATGTAGTACCGCATCCGCCGCTGGGGGCATTTCGTGTCGAAATGCCGCCTCGGGTATGCAAATTAGCACTTACGGAGATCCACAAAGCTTTTACGCTTCGTTTTTTCTCCGTAAGTTTTAGTTTGCAAACGCAAAATTAGGGCTGCTTTTACAAAGTGTAAACTGTTTACACCTTGTAAAAACAGACCCTTCTGTCCAGCGGCGCGATTTTTTTTTTGTTTTGAATTTTTTTTTTTTCGCCGTATCTTTTTTTTTTTCCCGACGCAACTTTATTGACCCGTCATTTACGTTACGCCGGATCTTTGTGGATTACCCCCGTAATTCTTAGGAATAACTCACTTAAATCTGTCCAAACAAGAGTCTAGTAGGCATCCCGGGTATGACATTTTTTTTAAAAACAAAATTATAAATTATAATATAATAAACAATTATAAATAATTCTAACAAATAATAATATAATTATAATAAAAATTATTCAATAATGTAATCAACTCCAAATCACTGAAATTTGCTCAGTTGCAGATTTGTGGCTGTCATTACTTTTATTTTTTTATGACGAATTTCCCCACAAATCGCTATCGCACAATTCTGCAAGTGATTATAATTTATTATCGCTGTTTTCTAGCTGCTCTAAAACCATTTTTGACATAAAGGGACACTTTTGGTTGCTATGGACAATCTACAGTTTGCAGGCAGAAAGAACCGTTTTTATTATATAAAAGAACATGTAGGGCACTGGGCAGACCACTAGGGACAAGGGGGTGTGTATTTTTTACATACAGTACTGTAATCTATAAGATTACAGTATACTGTATGTAATGTGTTGGTTTACCTTTTTGAATTTGGCGCCGTTCTCCGCCCCTGTGCGTCGTAACATCGCAGGGAACGGAGATCGGCGGCACACAGAGGCACTGTGTGAATCGAGCGAGCACGCGCTCGCTCACACAGCGCAGTGGCATCGCTGGATCCAGGGACAAGGTAAGTAAACACTGCCTGTGGATTCAGCGAGGCGAGCCCGAGTCTGACTCGGGGTTACCGATCGCAGCACAGAAATGTAACCCCGAGTCAGACTCGGGAACACCGCCAGGGGGGTTAAGCTAGCGCATTGTTGGTTCACTAACCTTTTCCTCCGATTTCCCTTCGAAATGTTTTTTTTTTTTGTCTGATGTTCACACTTCCTGTTCCTCCTCGGTAAGCTGTTTTGGCTGACTAACCCCCAGCCAGAACGGCTCGGATGACGGGGGCAAACTTACGGAGGAGGAAAAGGAAGTGAGAAATTCAGACAAAGAAAAAAAACATTTAGAAGGGAAATCGAAGGAAAAGGTAAGTGAACCAACAATGCACTAGCTTAAAGGAATTTATTTAGAAAATAAAAAAACCTTTACAACCCCTTTACAAACTTGATTGGTTGCACTAGTAGGAGTTGGAAGCAAGTTATATTTTTGTTTGTTTCCTGAATATTACCTGGACTTGCTGTCAATCACATCAAGAGGTTTATTTCCACTCTAAGCTCCAGTACGATAAAAGGCACATTGCCACTGTCCTAAAGTTAGAAGATCCTTCTTAAGTTTCCATAAAGTAAAACTGTAGCCAATCATGTATTTTTGTACTCCAACACTGCAATACATTCAGTTGAACTCACCCAATTTCAAACCGGCATTTCAGTCCGACTGAGATGTGACAGACATCTGTGTGGGTTTATGCACAGATGTCTATTGAAATCACTCCCGAAGTTGCAAAAAGTACTGCAGAAACGACTTTTGGCCCAATGTGAACATGGGCTGAATCTCATCCTTACACACCTCTGTAGCTGCAGACATTATGGATTCCTCCTAAAATGTATTGCATAGACATTTTCTCTTTTGTTTTCTATAATTCTGTTTATTTTATGTTTCCCTCCCAGTGGTGACTTGTCACCCTACCAGCTTTTTAATTTCTAATGTAAACATAGAGGAGGAGCACATGAACAGGTGAAAGAACAGAGTGCAGTGTTCCAACCTGGACAGCTTCACAGCATCTTTTACAAAATTTGAGTATAAATTGCTCCACAGTTCCTTCAGCTAGAAAGGTCAATGAGTGGCTGGTTTAAAGCTAATTTACTGCTTGTTAATAATAGTAAATAATTGAATTTCCAAAGCAAAATGCTGACCTATTACCAGACTCTCTATCAGAAACGCTCAGTGCTGTGACTTCTCATTAATCCATCTGGAAACCACGCACTCTCACATATTCGTATCTCACTAAATGCTTTTTGCTGATCAATGTGGCAAGGTAACATTCGTTTGAATCAGGGGTGGCCAACCAGTGGCCCGGGGGCCACATGTGGCCCGCAAAGCCCTCTGATGTGGCCCGCGACCTCCTGCTCTGGAATATCGGGTTGGCAAGCCCAGATCACAGGTTGCCAATTTGCCAAACCACAGCATCAGTGTTGTGAATGAAGCTGGTGGTAGAGGAAGAAATCGGCTGCGGACCAGAGCCCCATAAGCTGATGTTTCCTCTACAGCGCCGGCTTTGCCACAGAAGGAGTCTATGGCGAAGTTCAGCTAACCCGCAGAATAGACACAGGTGAACTACGCTGCACCCGCAGTGTGGGCAAACCGCAGCACATCAGTTGAAAGCAGTCTTAAGCCCTTTTCACATGATCAGTCCGACCAAATGGGACCCTCAATTCACCTCTACAGAGCGACAGATGTCCATTTACGCTCGCCTACCTCCAATCCAAAAAACAGAAGGGAATTTGTCCCCTTCCATCTGGGCAGATCGGAGGGCCTATAGAGTAGCCGTGACCTGTCATCCGCACGCCCCCGCTCATTGTGGCCCACGACTGGTTACCAAGTTGCTTAAGTGGCCCTCGCTATTCAAAAGGTTGGGCACCCCTGGTTTAAATGATCATAGATAAGCATTATTATATTTCAGAGACATGGCAATGGATGAAGTAGAGCAGGGATATGCAAATAGCGGACCTCCAGCTGTTGCAGAACTACAAGTCCCATGAGGTATAGCAAGACTCTGACAGCCACAAGCATGACATCCAGAGGCAGAGGCATGATAGGACTTGTAGTTTTGCAACAGCTGGAGGTCCGCTAATTGCATAGCACTGAAGTAGAGAATCCCTGTCCTGAACAATTGTCTCAAAATTAGGTGTTCCCAAAATCCCAAATTCCTGTCAAAAATAGGACTTTTATGTTGCAAGTGGTCAGGTGTACTCTAGCATTGTCAGAATGAAAAAGAAAATCCTTGGAATATATAGTTCATGTCCTCTTCATGCGTTTTAGTGCTGCATTCCCAATTTCCAGGTATTGTCAGAATTTAAGGCCCCGTACACACGACCAAACATGTATGCTGAAACTGGTCCGCGGGCCAGTTTCAGCATACATGTTCGGTCGTGTGTAGGCGTGAGCGGGCCGAATTCCAGCAAACATTTGCCCGCCGGGCCTTTTCCCAGCAGACAAATATTCCTGGACGTGTTTTAAAACCGTCCGCTGGAATCCTGCCCGCTCGGACATGTACGGTCGTCAGTACAGACCTACCGTACATGTCCGAGCGCCCGCCGTCCCTCGCATGCGTCGAATGACTTCGACGCATGCGTGGAAGCCTTTAAATGGCAGGCCCGCCCACGTCACCGCGTCATCGTCGCGGCGACGACGCGGACACGCCCCGCGTAGTGTTTACACGTGGACTTCTGTACGATGGTTAGTACAACCATCGTACAGAAGCCCTCTGGCAGGCATGTACGGTGAAAACGGTCCGACGGACCGCTTTCATCGTACATGTTTGCTCGTGTGTACCGGGCCTTAAGGCTCAGCGGGAGATGTTCACCGTCCATAATGAGTTTGTGGATGGGGGAATTGAGTCATTTTTTTTGTTCAACTCGCTGTACCTTTAAATTATTATTATACTAGCACATTTTTGTTTTTTGATTTTGGTGTTAGAGCATTTTCAGTGAAAATGTTACAAAGTGACTATTCAGATTGACAACCTAATGAAGAAATGAGTGGGAAACATTTGTCTTTATTAGCAAAAAAATTTCACCAATCAGCACACTCTTTTGGCAAATGAAAAATACATATGAATATTCAACGCGGTGCCATATTGCTAATGGACTCAGCTGAGACCTATTTGAAAACTGGGTTCATTCATACTGCTTTATAAATATTTTTTTTGGTGCTTCAATAATTGTGTACTTGGAAGACAGATGTTGTTCTAAATTTGCAATAAGCCTGTCAACAAACTCTAAGCTTAACAGCGTGATAGTGATTCACCGAAAACGTCAAATCTGAAGAGAATGACAAGGTACTATATTTGGTAAGCTACCGACACTTACAGGGGTTACAGTAATTGCACACAAAGCCCAATGGCTGCTGTGTATGAATTGATTATACAGATTTTGCTGCAGAAGAAAAAGAAATGTATTAAATGATCTGAAAGGCACTTTATAATCAATTCACATGTAATGGTGGCTGTTAGTAAAATGAATGGAGCTTTCTGTATTTTTCTCTGCTCCCTCTAGTCTCCGCTGACACGCATATACTGTAGCTGGTGCAACATTGTTTTCTGTGTTTGAGATGTTAGCTTTAGCATGGATAGCCAATAGCTTTTCAGACATTGAACTAGATATCCCAGCACTTTTTTTCTGAATGAATTAAGACAACTCACCCCCAACACTTCAAATTAGGGTTGTCCCGATACCACTTTTTTGAGACCGAGTACAAGTACCGATACTTTTTTTCAAGTACTCGCCGATACCGAATACTGATACTTTTTTTAATGTCATGTGACAGTGGCAGTATTTTTTTTTTTTTTTTACTATTTTTTTTTTTTTTTACAGTGATTTATTTATTTATTTATTTTTTTAGGGGGGGGGGTGAATTGTTAGTGTGTTTTTTTTTTTTTTACATTTTATTTATTTTTTAATATTTATTGCAATTTTTTATTTTAATTTTAATCAGCCCTGTTGGGGGCTTTGGTGAGATCTCAGGGGTCTTAACAGACCTCTGGCATCTCCCCTTTAAGACAGAGAAAGGGACTAGGGAAACAGATTCCCCAGTCCCTTTCTCAGCAGCTTCAGTTGAAATGAATGGAGGGAACTGCACGGACAGAGAGAGATCTGCACGGACGGACGGAGGGGGGGGGGGGGGGGGAGAGAACGGGATGGACGGACGGGGGAAGGAAAGAGAACTGCATGGATGGGGGGGAAGAGAGAACAGGACGGACGGACGGGGGAAGGGGAGGAGAGAACGGCACGGACGGACGGGGGAAGGGGAGGAGAGAGAATGGCACGGACGGACGGGGGGAGGTGAGAGAGCAGCACGGACAGGGGAAGTCAACAGCAGGGGGGGGAGACAACACTGACCATGGGGGAGAGAAGATTTGCAACTCCCCTGCCTGCCCGCTCAAGTATCGGGTGAAGCATCGGGAGGGCTTCCCCGAGTACAAGAACACGGGAAATGCTCGGTATCGGTCCCGATACCGATACTAGTATCGGTATCGGGACATCCCTACTTCAAATCATGGGGTTTATTTGCTAAAGCCGGAGAGTGCAAAATCAGGCTCACTTCTGCACAGCAACCAATCAGCTTCCAGGTTTTAGACTGAGGTTAGAAGCCGATTGGTTTCTATACAGAAGTGAGCCTGATTTTGCACTCCCCAGCACCAGTAAATAAACCCCCATGTCACTATTGGTTTGGTTGTTTATACAGACCAATTGAGGAGATGTCCCTTCACTTCCTGTCTCATGACAAACAGGAAGCTAGCTGAGATAACTCCAGAGTAATGGAAATTAATCTTGTTACAGTTGGAAGACGCTATTTGTTTCCTAACCCAGTGACAACTCAAAATGGTAAATGCTCCTTCCCAAAGACAATGCTCACCAGGACAAATGGAGTGGAAATAGACAAAAAAAACTGGTTGTAACTCTTTCCTATTAAACCCCCCACACCCCCCCCCCCCAAAAAATGGCTTTATATATATACTTTAATGTCGTACTAAACCCAGGACCCTACATTCACTATATCTTATCTCCCACAGTAACATGGAAATGCAATATTTTTTGTAAATATAGACTTCTAAATACCTTTTCTGATCATCAGTATATAGCAGTCTTGTGACTTATATCAGTGTCGGGTTAAAGCTCGTAGGAGGAGTTTCTATTCTCCCCTGATTGTCCTATGAGGCTGCAGGACCCCTGACCCTCTGACTGGACAGTGCTGATTGATCCTGTGCTGATCACATGCACCCTCCATAAGAAAAAAACTATCTAGCAATACACAACATACTGAACATATGCAGCTTGTCCTCTAGCCTCTGTTCTATCAGCAGATAGATTGGGGACAGTGGAAGAAGGGTAGGTTAAGAGAAGACAGGATCAAACCCAGCCTTTTTACACAATGCAGAGGATTAACCCCTTAGGTTGCATAGCGAATATAACAAGCATGTTTTTACAACATATGAAGACTGATTTTACTGTTGTGGGTTTAGTAACACTTTAATGCTGAACTCCAGGCATATTTTAACAAAAAATAAGACAGTTATATATTTATTTAAAAAATAATATATATATATGAATGACTCTGGTCGCGAACCAAGGCACATTTTCCCATAGGTTTCAATGTAAATCAGGTTAATCTATTCTGAACTTTTTTTTTGTTTATATATAAAATTATGAAATGTATGTAAAGCACAAAAAAAAAGGATTTTAAACATATATTACATATTTTACATTAAGCTGACCTCTTTCATGTGTACATCTTAAAAAATATAGCTCCTCTTTAATCCTTGCCTGAAACAATCCCAAACCCCAATTTAAATGACCAATCTAGGGGAAACAGAAAACAGCACTATGGGCCAAATCCACAGCCAGCGGCGCAAATTAAGTTACTCAAAACTTATGTCATTTAAGTTACGGCGCCCTAAGTTGGTGTCGTAAGTGCCGTATCCACAGCGCATTTGCGCACAAAATTGCGCCAGCGTAACTTAAATTCCGAGGCGTAAGGCGGGGTTATTGCAAGTGGGAAGGAAGTGGGCGTGCTTCATTGTAATGAGCCGTGACCCCATGCAAATGAAGGGCCGGCCGTACTGCGCATGCGCGCACGAATCTGCTGCTCACTGCGCATGTGCAGAACTTTGCTCGGCGCAATCAGTGAGATAGGTAAAAGGCCAAGCGTACTTAGTTTGAGGATCGCCCTGTGTATAAAAAGCCCCAGTCAAACACACTTCCCTTGCAAAAGTATATCCCAGTGTTTCCCTTCCATGAGCAATTTGCTTCTGCTCTTAACGTTTGTTGGTGTGTTGTTAAGTTGTGTTTGTGAGAAAAGTGTTTGAGGAGTTGGAGAGTCTAGTTGGTGTTTGTTTTTGATAAGTGTATTTTGTTAATTTGTTTGTTATTGTTTTTGCTGATTTTTTTTTGTGCTTGTATTTTGTTTGTTTTTTGTTTGTGTTTTATTTAGAATTTATAGTAGCTGTCTGCTTGTGTATTTAGATTTTTGTCTGTTTTTTGGGTGTATATTTTTGTCTGTTTTTTGGGTGTATATTTTTGTCTGTTTTTTGTGTGTGTATTTTTGTCTGTTTTTTGGGTGTGTATTTTTGTCTGTTTGTTGGGTGTGTATTGGTGATTGTTTTGGGTGAGTTTCTTGGTGCTGGGTGGTGTCTGTGATGGCCCCCAAGCGCAGGAAGCTTAATTTCACCCTGGGAGAGAAGCGAATTCTTGCTCAGGGCATCGTGCGATATGGGCGATATCTGCATGGCCCTGAGAGCCGGAACACCCCCCCGGCCAGGAGGAAAGGAGCTCCTTAAACGGATAATGGATCAGGTCAAGGGGGGGGGGGGGGGGGGGGGAGACCAGGACCCCCGCTGGCATACAGAAAAAGATTAACGACCTTAGGAACGTCGTCCGCAATAAGATGGCAAAGATGGACGCCCATACCAGGGGCACTGGAGGAGGGGGACCCTGCCCAGTCAGACTGACGGAGGAGGAATGGGCAGTGGCCCAGTGTTTCCACCCACAGCAGGTGGTGGGCCTGCCTGGCTATCAGTCAGATGTTCCTGTGAGGACAGGTAAGTTTTTGGTTTTTCTCTCTGGTGATTAGCATGTGTGGGTGGGGGAAGGGAAGATGTGCCAAGTGTGTGGATCCTCAAACCTGTGATTGTTTTGTGTCCTCCACAGATGGCCAGGAGGTTGCAGGCCCATCAGGCCAGGAGGTTGCAGGCCCATCAGGCCAGGAGGTTGCTGGCCCATCAGGCCAGGCTGCTGCACCACCCCCAAGACAGGCTGCTGATGACTCCCAAGAAGGGCAGGATTCCCCAGGGGAGGGGAGTGGCCAAACCTCCCCTCATGAGGAGGTTGAGGGGGAGGAGGTTGAGGGGGAGGAGGTTGAGGGGAGGAGGATGAGGGGGAGGAGGATGAGGGGGAGGAGGATGAGGGGGAGGAGGAAGAAAATCAGGGGTAGCCCCTCCCACTTCTCCCCCAACAGGCCTCCACCCACAAGGGTCACTCTATCCCCTCCTCCCAGGCCACAAGCCTCAGGGGCAGGCAGGATGGCGACCCAGGACACCATGGAGGTGGCCGAGCGTCTGCCGGTCAGTCTGCTGAGGGACAATGCCCGGCAGACCCGCACTCTGGCTAAAATGCTCCAAAAAATGACCCAGATGGAGCACAGCCTGGGTGTAATGATGGAGGCAGTCGGTGATGTGGCCACCAACTCAGTGGCGGTCATTACATGCATGAACGACCTACAGACCGCCACAACAGGCGTGGCCCGGGAGGTGACTGCCCTGACCCAGGCTGTGCAGGACAATACTAGGTCTGGCCAGGCCAATGCGGCAGCCCTCACTGCCTGGCTCAGTAGAATTGCAGTGGCCTTGGAGGGCAGGCCAGCAGGGGTGGCTCCTCCTTCCCCTGCTCACCCCCCCAGGAGGCTCCTCCTACCACTTCTCACCCCCCCAGGAGGCTCCTCCTTCCCCTTCTCACCCCCCCAGGAGGCTCCTCCTTCCCCTCCCCCCCCCAGGAGGCTCCTCCTTCCCCAGCTCACACACCCCCAATGGACATCCTCCGCGAGGGCGTGGCCGTGCCCGTGGCCAGCCAAGGCGTAGCAATCGCCGCCGATAATTAGCAGGGATACTTTTTTTTTTTTTTTTTTTATGTTTTTTTTTTTTATTATTATTTCATTTGGTATTCTGTACTTATGATTTGATTTATGTGTGTGAATGATGTGTGAATGTAGGGTGGTGGCATTCCTGATAAAATAAGGGTGTCACCCTCAGTTTTGGTGGAGTAGGGATCCCCAGGACCAGGGAGAAGTGATCCCAGGTTCCTGAATGGTGTATGAATGCACAGTGACATAATTGGAGCCGTGGCGTGGCGTTGCTGCTCCCAAGTACCAAAGGGGGGGGGGGACTTGGATCTAATCCAATTCGATGTGCATGTGATGTGTCTGTGCTAGGGACCACAGTGGCGTGCATTCATGGATTCTCATTGTGACATCATTAATGTGCGTTTACTCTGCAAATATGCATTCTGCGAGGCGTCTCCTGACTGCTGTTCCCTCAGAAGAGGGGGTACCCTGGGTTACTAAAGTCACTATTATAGATAGGGGCATGGATGCCCCTGGCATGGTGGCATACAGATTGTAGTCCAGCAAGTGTGTGTGGTCAGCTCTTCCTTCATGGTATTGCTTTAGCTGACCTTTACACGGCATGTGTCAAATTAGGGCTGCTTTTATAAAGTGTAAAATTGCTCCGGGAAACTAACAGAAGCGCACAGGTCGTAATCTACGCCGCACACACTTAATTTTGTGGATCGCCCTATCTCCCTCATTTGCATCTTTGCCTATCAAATACAGCCGCGTGTCTAGCGTAATTTGCGCACAAAGAATCGCCGGTGTAATTATTTTAGGTAGGACGGAAATACCGGAATTTCATGCGTATCTCGTTTTGAGGATCAGGCACAAAGATACGCGCCGTGTAAAATTAGAAATCTCGAGTTAAGTCGGCGCATCTGCTTTGTGGATTTGGCCCTATGTATCCAGGAAAAGATCATCTGAGAGAATGACACATTTTTGTGAACTCTTCTGTTCGCAAACAGAAGCGTTCATGAACCAAGGTATCACTGGGCCAAATTCTCAAAAAAGCTGTCTAACTTAACTTTCAGCAGTTAAGTTACACGGCCTTAAAATTTCTACCTAAGTGCCCGATCCACAAAGCACTTACCTAGAAATTACGTGTAACTTAAGTGCCTCCGTCGCAAGGCGGTCCTCCTCTCCGGGGGGCGATTACTATTTAAATGAGGCGCGCTCCCGCGCCGGCCGTACTGCGCATGCGTGTGACGTAATTTTCCCGACGTGCAGCGCGCGAACGTAATTTACGCCGGGCTTTGTGGATTGCGACGGGACAATAAAGTTGCGACGGGTGAAAAAAAAAATACGCGCCGGGAAAACAAAAAAAAAAAAAAGAAAAATTGACAGCGTCGCTCGGCATGCATTCCCGAGGGAGAACACCATGCCAATTTTCAAAGAAAAAAACCGGCATGGGTTCCCCCCCCAGGAGCATACCAGGCCCTTAGGTCTGGTATGGGTTGTAAGGAGACCCCCCCTACGCCGAAAAATCGACGTAAGGGGTCCCCCTACAATCCATACCAGACCCGTATCCAAAGCACGCTACCCGGCCGGTCAGGAAAGGAGTGGGGACGAGCGAGCGCCCCCCCCCCCCTCCTGAGCCGTACCAGGCCGCATGCCCGTCAAAATGGGGGGGTT
The DNA here is from genome assembly GCF_905171775.1 of Rana temporaria. Taxonomy (NCBI): domain Eukaryota; kingdom Metazoa; phylum Chordata; class Amphibia; order Anura; family Ranidae; genus Rana; species Rana temporaria. The sequence goes on from NC_053491.1 coordinate 324,457,902, forward strand.
GGGTGCTCTGGGGCAGGGGGGCGCACTGCGGGCCCCCCCACCCCAGAGCACCCTGTCCCCATGTTGATGAGGACAGGACCTCTTCCCGACAACCCTGGCCGTTGGTTGTCGGGGTCTGCGGGCGGGGGGCTTATCGAAATCTGGGAGTCCCCTCAAATAAGGAGGCCCCCAGATACCGGCCTCCCACCCTAAGTGAATGGATATGGGGTACATCGTACCCCTACCCATTCACCTGGAGGCAAAGTGATAGTTATTAAACACACAACACAAGGGTTTTTAAAATCATTTATTAGTCTGCTCCGGAGGCCCCCCCTGTCTTCTTTAGCTCTAATACCAGGGGGGGCTTCTTCTTCCACTCTCCGGGGGTCTTCTCCGCTCTCCGGGGGTCTTCTTCTATCTTCGCCGCTCTCCGCTTTTGACTCGCCGCACCCCGGTTCTTCTCCAGCTGTCCGGTGCCTTCTCCTTCAGCGCTGGCTGCCTGCTATCTTCGTGTGTTAGCTCAATTACTAGCAGGCAGCCAGCGCGGTCTTCTGTGACGTCATGTTCTTCTATTCTCTTCTTCTCCCTTCTTCCGATGTTGACACGTCGCCTCTTCTCACTGCAATGATGGAAGCGCGCCTTGCATCCCATTTATATAGGCATCACCGTCCCATCATGCTCCGGTAGGTACCCACGTGCACCCACCACGTGGGTACCTACCAGAGCATGATGGGACGGTGATGTCTATATAAATGGGATGCAAGGCGCGCTTCCATCATTGCAGTGATGCATGCCTGCCATAGACTGTAAACCTCAACTAACTAGGGTGGCCACATGTCCCGGATTGCCCGGGATAGTCCCGCAATTTGCAGGTCTGTCCCGGGCACATTCAATCCAGGGCAATACAGTGTCCCGGAATGAAACTGACACAGCCACCCCCAAGCCAAACTAATGCCCCCAAAAAAGGCTGCCACATCATCGCTTTACTCACTGACAGTACTTGTCCTGGCCGGGAACGCCTGGAGGAGCACAATCCCGCCCCTGCTTATGATTGGAGAAATCATAAATCCCGCCTCTTGTGTCCAAACACTGTGCTGTGATTAGTTACAGCACAGGCTGATTTTTGGGAAGGGAGGGTGTCCCTGAATGGTAGATTGGAAATGTGGTCACCCTACAACTAACTCATGTTCCCAGTGTCACTGCACTGTAAGAAATTCTTCCCTGCATATCCATAATAAGTCTCCTGTAGCTGTCTGTTTAGGTGAGTCAGGGACAGCAACCTGGGAGCCTTAGCAGCAAAACCCATCACACTTTATGAGGTGCACTGGTGAAAATCAGGTGGCATCTTATTACTTGCACCCTGGTCCTTCTAAGGGCCCTAACCTTTGCCAAAGTGCAGGTACAGTGAGTGCTATTCTTTCAGCGCCACTGATGCTTTGCATCTCTACCTCCGTAGCCTATGACCCATCTGTTGGGTCATAGGCCACGGAGTTTGGTTCTGGTGAAACCAAACCATGGTCAGGAAGACTGCCAGGAAAATTCTTTCCTGATGCAAAGAAAAACCCACAAATAACTTCAGGTGAATTACAAGACACTCTGAAAACATGTGGTGTGGCTGTTTTAAGATGCACAATAAGGAGGCACTTGAAGAAAGATGGGCTGCATGGTCAAGTCTCCAGAAGAAAGCCATTACTACGCAAATGTCACAAAGTTTCCCACTTACAATACGCCAATACGCACAGAGCCTCAAACCTTCTGGTACAAAGTCATTTGGAGTGATGAGACCAAAATGTAGCTTTTTGGCTAACAACCATAAATACTTCATTTGCATAGGAGTCAACAAGGCCTATGATGAAAGGTACACCATTCCTACTGTGAAACATGGAGGTGGATCGCTGATGTTTTTGGGATGTGTAATCTACAAAGGCACAGGAAATTTGGTCAAAATTGTTGGCAAGGTGAATGCAGTATGTTATCAAAAAATACTGGAGGAACATTTGCATTCATCAGCCAGGAAGCTGCGCATGGGACGTACTTGGACATTCCAACATGACAATGATCCAAAACACAAGGCCAAGTCGACCTGTCATTGGCTACAGCAGAATAAAGTGAAGGTTCTGGAGTGGCCATCTCAGTCTCCTGACCTCAATACTAGTGAGCCACTCTGGCGAGATCTCAAACTTGCAGTTCATGCAAGACAGCCCAAGAATTTACAGGAACTGGAGGCTTTTTGCCAAGAAGAATGGGCAGCTTTTCCATCTAAGTAGATAAAGAGACTCATCCACAAATACCACAAAAGACTTCAAGTTGTCATTGATGTTAAAGGGGGAAATACACAGTATTAAGAACTGGGGTATGTAAACTTTTGATCAGGGTCATTTGGGTACTTTCTGTTGTGATTATGATATAAAAAAGAGTAAACACAGTTGACTGATAATAAATGGCTTCAGCCAAACACTAACCATGAGTTAGTGAAAGAAAAGTTTTTGTGTTATCATTCATATTCTCTGAAAAATGGCTAAGAAATCATAAATTCTGCCAGTTTATGTGAGCACAACTGTATATCTCACTTCAGGTCTTCCCTGAAGGTTACCTATCTCATGTTTTAATGCAGAATTCTAATGCCCCATGCACACGGGACGCAGGTGCAAACTCTGCTGAACACACGGCTAAAAGGCTAAAACCGGCGTTGTGGATTGTCCACTTGCCACGTCACCTGGCCACAAGTTGTGGATTGTCCACTGGCCATGTCACCTGCCACAAGTTGTGGATTGTCCACTTGCCATGTCACCTGGTCATGTCACCTGGCCACGTCACCTGGCCACATCGTCTGCCACAAGATGTGGATTGTCCACTTGCCACATCACCTGCCACAAGTTGTGGAGTGTCCACTTGTAACATCACCTGGTCACATCACCTGCCACGTCACCTGCCACAAGTTGTGGATTGTCCACTTGCCATGTCACCTGGCCACGTCACCCGGCCACATCACCTGCCAGAAGTTGTGGATTGTCCACTTGCCATGTCACCTGGTCATGTCACCTGGCCACGTCACCTGGCCACATCGTCTGCCACAAGATGTGGATTGTCCACTTGCCACATCACCTGCCACAAGTTGTGGAGTGTCCACTTGTAACATCACCTGGTCACATCACCTGCCACGTCACCTGCCACAAGTTGTGGATTGTCCACTTGCCACGTCACCTGGCCACGTCACCCGGCCACATCACCTGCCAGAAGTTGTGGATTGTCCACTTGCCATGTCACCTGGCCACATCACCTGCCACAAGTTGCAGATTGTCCACTGGCCACGTCACCGGGCCACGTCACCTGCCACAATTTGTGGAATGTCCACTTGCCACGTGATCTGGCCATGTCACCTGGCCACATCACCTGCCACAAGTTGTGGATTGTCCACTGGCTACGTCACCTGGCACATCACCTGGCCACGTCACCTGCCACAAGTTGTGGAATGTCCACTTGCCACGTCACCTGGTCACGTCACCTGGCCACATCACCTGCCACAAGTTGTGGAGTGTCCAGTTGCCATGTCACCTGGCCACATCACCTGCCACAAGTTGTGGATTGTCCACTTGCCATGTCATCTGGCCATGTCACCTGCCACATCACCTGGCCACATCACCTGCCACAAGTTGTGGATTGTCCACTTGCCACGTCACCTGGCCATGTCACCTGTCACAGGTTGTGGATTGTCCACTGGCCACATCACCTGCCACAAGTTGTGGAGTGTCCACTTGCCATGTCACCTGGCCACATCACCTGTCACGTCACCTGCCACAAGTTGTGGATTGTCCACTTGCCATGTCATCTGCCACGTCACCTGGCCACATCACCTGCCACAAGTTGTGGATTGTCCACTTGCCATGTCACCTGGCCTTGTCACCTGCCACAAGTTGTGGATTGTCCACTGGCCACATCACCTGGCCACATCACCTGGCCACATCACCTGCCACAAGTTGTGGAGTGTCCACTCGCCACGTCACCTGGCCACATGACCTGCCACAAGTTGTGGATTGTCCACTGGCCACGTCACCTGGCCACATCACCTGCCACAAGTTGTGGAATGTCCACTAGCCAGATCACCTGGCCACTTCACCTGGTCACATCACCTGCCACAAGTTGTGGAGTGTCCACTAGCCATGTCACCTGGCCACATCACCTGCCACAAGTTGTGGATTGTCCACTGGCTACGTCACCTGGCACATCACCTGGCCACGTCACCTGCCACAAGTTGTGGAATGTCCACTTGCCACGTCACCTGGTCACGTCACCTGGCCACATCACCTGCCACAAGTTGTGGAGTGTCCAGTTGCCATGTCACCTGGCCACATCACCTGCCACAAGTTGTGGATTGTCCACTTGCCATGTCATCTGGCCATGTCACCTGCCACATCACCTGGCCACATCACCTGCCACAAGTTGTGGATTGTCCACTTGCCACGTCACCTGGCCATGTCACCTGTCACAGGTTGTGGATTGTCCACTGGCCACATCACCTGCCACAAGTTGTGGAGTGTCCACTTGCCATGTCACCTGGCCACATCACCTGTCACGTCACCTGCCACAAGTTGTGGATTGTCCACTTGCCATGTCATCTGCCACGTCACCTGGCCACATCACCTGCCACAAGTTGTGGATTGTCCACTTGCCATGTCACCTGGCCTTGTCACCTGCCACAAGTTGTGGATTGTCCACTGGCCACATCACCTGGCCACATCACCTGGCCACATCACCTGCCACAAGTTGTGGAGTGTCCACTCGCCACGTCACCTGGCCACATGACCTGCCACAAGTTGTGGATTGTCCACTGGCCACGTCACCTGGCCACATCACCTGCCACAAGTTGTGGAATGTCCACTAGCCAGATCACCTGGCCACTTCACCTGGTCACATCACCTGCCACAAGTTGTGGAGTGTCCACTAGCCATGTCACCTGGCCACATCACCTGCCACAAGTTGTGGATTGTCCACTGGCCATGTCACCTGCCACAAGTTGTGGATTGTCCACGTCACCTGCCACAAGTTGTGGATTGTCTACTTGCCAACTTGCCACGTCACCTGCCATATCACCTGGCCACGTCACCTGCCACAAGTTGTGGGTTGTCCACTGGCCACGTCACCTGGCCAAGTCACCTGCCACGTCACCTGGCCATGTCACCTGCCACAATTGTGGATTGTCCACTTGCCATGTCACCTAACCATGTCACCTGACCACGTCACCTGCCACAAGTTGTGCATTGTCCACTTGCCACGTCACCTGGCCACATCACCTGCCAGAAGTTGTGGAGTGTCCACTTGCCACGACACTTGCCACAAGTTGTGGATTGTCCACTTGCCACAAGTTGTGATTTGTCCACTTGTCGCGTCACCTGCCACGTCACCTGCCACAAGTTGTGGATTGTCCACAATGCAATGCAAGCAATTACATTTTTTTTATTTTTTTTTGTTTTTTTCATCATTCGCCCAAATTTTTGAGATTTCTAATGTAAAAAAATAGGTCACCTTTAAAAAGTCTTATAAACGAAATTGTGGCAAAACGCCGGTGCCGCGTTTAGCAGCGCCTAGCCGCGTCTTGCATCTGAAACGTGGAAAACTTTTGCGTCTGAACCCATTTTTTTGCTTCTGGAAAAACGAGGTTAAACGCAACTGCTTAAAAACGGCAATAAACGAGACTGTGTGCATGAACACATAGGATAACATTGAATGTGTTCAGGGGCAGTTGAAAAAAGTGTCCAACTGCCTCTGAACACGCATTTAACAGCGTTTAACAGTGTCTCATGTGCATGGGGCCTAAAAAAATAAACAGTTTTCAGGTCCTATACATGGGCAAACATTCAGTCTATTTCACTCATTTAAAAAAAAAATCCTGTCTTAATGCAAAATATAAACCATGACTCGAAATGAACTGTAAACCGCTGCGTAATGACGGCAATAAAATGGCCCTTAAGAAAGTACAGTAGCTCAGAGGGAGGTGAGGGGGTGATACGGTGAATAAAATATGGGCAAGGCCTGGGATGGAAAACACAAAGGTAAATTAGCATGAAGCATTTTCAGCGGCTCTGTGGTATTCCACATTACTTAGGAGATCTAACAATCAGTTAAAAATAAAGAATCTGAGGAAAACTCCAGCAGGGAATAGAAGATTAAAAGAAACGTGTATGTGTGTAGGTGTGTGCTTAGAACTTCATTTAACTTTTCATTTTAGCCACCCACTTCTAACCACTAAGACATAAAAGAATTGGGGATGGGGGGGATTTGTGGAATATTTTTGTGCTTATTAGCTAACGCTCTCCACCAGCATTGTATACATAGAATATTCCACACAGAAACCTCTACCTTCCGTTTTCTATTCCTTTATAAATATGAGGCTCTGAGCCTGTGCAGGCCACCTTCAGTTGCCATGGAGACTGTTATCGATTGCTTCGGTTGGAAGGATGTAGTGGTACTCCATTCCAAGCCGCAGGAGGAATAGGGCTGAGGTTGAGGCATTATCTGCCAGTAGATGTCAATGGAAAGAAAATCTATTGGGCTTAGTCAGCTGTGAGGTGACAGGAGGAGTCCCCAGCAGACCCACATGAACTGCAGTGCCACACCTCACTTCCATTTCTTATCTGTTTCTTAAAGGACTATACAACATGGTAGATATATGTCAGGAGAGATAGATAGATAACTCTTTATTAGTTGTAATCAAATAACTATTTTATAGATTCGATTTGGCAATACTATTATGTCTATATCGAAGCCCAAATGACAATTGCCTAATAACAATAAAGTGTGATCCTTTAACCACTTGCTTACTGGGCACATATACCCCCCTCCTGCCCAGGTGAAATTTCAGCTTCCGGCACTGCGTCGCTTTAACTGACAATTGCGCAGTCGTGCAACGTGGCTCCCAAACAAAATTGACGTCCTTTTTTCCCCACAAGTAGAGCTTTCTTTTGGTGGTATTTGATCACCTCTGCGGTTTTTATTTTTTGCGCTGTAAACAAAAGCGTAATTTTTGAAAAAAAATATCAATATTTTTTGCTATAATAAATAGCCAAATTAAAAAAAAACAAACATATTTTTTTCTCAGTCTAGGCCGATACGTATTCTTCTACATATTTTTGGTAAAAAAAAAAAAAATCGCAATAAGCGAATGGTTTGCGCAAAAGTTATAGCGCCTACAAAATAGGAGACAGAATTAATATTTTTTATCATTTATTTTTTTACTAGTTAGGCTTCATTTCCATGGACGTTTTTACAGCCACTTTCTTTAGCCTTTTTTACAGCTTAAAAACGCCTGTCCGTGTTTATTTATTTTTTTTTTTTTTTTATATATTTTATTTTTTTTGAGCTGGAGCTCAAAAACGCAGCAGTAGCGTTTTCGAGCGTTTTTGAGCGTTTTTTAACGTTTGGCGTTTTTACAGCTTTACTCTGGAGCTTCAGAACGCACTAGTCCTGTTTTTTTTTTGCAGCTTAAAAACGGTTTAGCCATCTACAGCTCAAAAACGTCATGGTGGACATGAGGCCATAGACTAACATGGAGAGCTGTTTTTAAGCTGCAAAAAACGCTCAGAAAAGTGGCTGTAAAAACGTCCATGGAAATGAAGCCTAATGGCGGCGATCTGCGATTTTTATCGGCACTGCGACATTATGGCGGACACATCGGACACTTTTGACACATTTTTGGCACCATTCACATTTATACTGTGATTAGTGCTATAAATATGCACTGATTACTGTATAAATGTGACTGCCATTGAAGGGGTTAACACTAAGGGGTGAGGAAGGGGTTAAATGTGTGCCCTGCATAGTGTTTCTAACTGTGGGGGGAGGGGGGTGACTGGGGGAGGTGACGATCTGTGTCCCTATGTACAAGGGACACAGATCGGTCTCCTCTCTCCCTGACAGGACGTGGATCTGTGTGTTTACTCACACAGATCCACGTCCTTGTGTCTGTAACCACCGATCGAGGGTGCCTTGCCGACATCGCGGCCGCCAGGCACGCGCATTGGCATCTCAGTGATGCGGTGGGCACGCGCGCCGCCGTCGGCGGCGTTTGCGCGCCCCCCAGTGGCTGGAGGCCGGAGACCGTATATAGACGGCCTCCCGGAAATTTAGATCCACACTGCAGCCGTATAAAGTTGTACGGCCGTCAGGAAGTGGTTAATTGCATAATCAGAAAAAAAACTCTCATATTTATTTGTTGTGGTCAAATAAATATTTTTGTACCTTGGATTTGACAATAATTAAAATAGCCATCATACTGGATCTCTATCAAAACCTAAATAATACTGGCCTCATAGCAATAAAGTGTAGTTTCCTTATTGCTATTGCTAAAGTGACCCTGTCAGCCTCCAAATGAAATCAAGATGATATGCAAAAGAACTGCAAAAGAAAAGCTCTTGAGGCTCACTTCCACTTTTAGACCCCTTTCACACTGAGCCGCCCATAGCGTCAGCGGTAAGACGCAGCTATTTTTACCCAGACAGAATTCTCACCGCTCCAGGTGAGCCTCGTGATGATCAGGCGTTGTTGAACCACCAGGGTGCTGGCAATGCGGTAATGGCAAAAAACAAAAGAACAAAAGCTGGACAGCCGCACTCCAAAATTTTCTTTAAAAGAGATGTCTTTATTTTCAACTGTGTATACAGTCACTGCAAGCCCACAAAAATCAGTATGGCCAACGTTTCGCACTGGCGTCAGTGCGAAACGTTGGCCATACTGATTTTTGTGGGCTTGCAGTGACTGTATGCACAGTTGAAAATAAAGACATCTCTTTTAAAGAAAATTTTGGAGTGCGGCTGTCCAGCTTTTGTTCTTTTGTTTTTTGCAGCTATTTTTACCGCCAACGCTATGGGTGGATTTCCAGCGCATTTCGGCCGCTAGCGGGGCGTATTTACCCCCCGCTAGCATCTGAGAAAGGGTTAAAACTGCCTGCAATGTATAGCCACGCTGTATAGCCATTACTTTCAATGGGCAGCAGCGGTGGAGAAGCGGTGAACACACCGCTCCTTTCCCGCTCCAAAGATGCAGCTAGCAGGATTTTTTTTTTTACCGTCCTGCTAGTGCACCGCTCAGTGAATGTAACAGCTTTTTAAGGGTGGATTGCAGGCGCTATTTTTAACACTATATCGCCTGCAATGCGCACTAGGGCCGAAACAACTAATTGATTAATCGACAACTAATCAATTATGAAATTAATCGATTACAATTTTCATAATCGATTAATCGCCCAGTAACATAATGGGGTTAAAAAACACTAAAATTAGCCCTTTAGGCTTCATTTCCATGAACGTTTTTACAGCCACTCTTTTTAGCCTTTTTTACAGCTTAAAAACGCCTGTCCATGTTTTTTTTTTTTTTATTATTATTATTATTATTATTTGAGCTGGAGCTCAAAAACGCAGCGGTAGAGTTTTTTTTGCGTTTTTGAGCGTTTTTAATGTCTGGCGTTTTTACAGCTCTAAGGCTGGAGCTTCCGAACGCACCGGTCCTGGGTTTTTTTTTTGCAGCTTAAAAACGACTCAGCCATCTACAGCTCAAAAACGTCATGGTGGGCATGAGGCCATAGACTAACATTGAGAGCTGTTTTTAAGCTGCAAAAAAGCTCAGAAAAGTGGCTGTAAAAACGTCCAAAAACGTCCATGGAAATTAAGCCTTATAGTACAAAAAGAGCAAATCACTAATGTAAATATTACTTTCACTGTCCCACAGTAAAAAATTAACCCCTTACAGTAGCAATTATTTGCTCTTTTTGTACAAATTTTTTATTTTATTTTTTTTAACCCCCATTATGTTACTAAACATCTAAGGCCGGGGTCACACCTCTGTGTGTTTTTGGTGCTTTTTGCAGAAACACTACAGTTCATTTACATGGTTTCCTATGGGACACGTTCTCATCCATACGTTTTTCAGCTGAATGCGTATTTGGAAAGGATCAAGGACTTTCTTTTTTAATGCAAAACTGTGTTATTTAATTTTTTTGATTCAATATACTTCAATTGAGAAGCTGCAGAAAACCATGTAATGCGTTTTAGCGGCAATTTGTGTTTAATCTGCCAAACAACAAATTGGCCAAAAAATATGTAAAAATGCATTATTCGATTAATCGAAACAATAATTGGCCAACTAATCAATTATGAAAATAATCGTTAGTTGCAGCCCTAATACGCAAAGGGGAAAGGGGTCTAACACAGTTGTTAAGGCAGTGAACACAGCCACTGCCAGCCCCTCTGCTAGGATTACATGTTGTATGTACTATATGCCATTTTCTAAAATTCTTCTTATAAATACAGGGCCAGATTCACAGAACAAATACGCCGGAGTATCTACTGATACTCCGGCGTATTTTCAAATTTGCCGCGTCGTATCTTAATTTGTGATTCACAAACAAGATACGACGACTTTTGGCTAAGATCCGACAGGCTTACGGCTTCGTACGCCTTCGGATCCTAGGCTGCAATACTTCGGCCGCCGCTGGGTGGAGTTTGCGTAGTTTTCCAGCGTCGGGTATGCAAATTAGCATTTACGGCGATCCACGAACCTACTCGCGTGCGTAACGTCGTTTTTTCCCGTCGCAAAGTTAAGCAATCTTTTTCATTGCTTAACTTTACACCAGCCATGTTAAAGTATGGCCTTCGTTCCCGGGTCAAATTTAAAAAAAAAAATTCAGCGTAAGTACGTTACGCACGTCGCCATTCACAAACACGTCGGGGCGCCGTAATTTCGCGCAAAGCACGTCAGGAAATTTACTAAAGGAGCATGCGCAGAACGTTCGGCGCGGGAGCGCGCCTAATTTAAATGGTACACGCCCCATTTGAATTAGGCAGGCTTGCGCTGGACGTCTTTACGATACACCGCCGCAAGTTTACAGGTAAGTGCTTTGTGAATCAGGCACTTACGCTGAAAATTTTCGGCGGTGTAAGGTAAACGGGATACGTTACGCTGCGGTGCAGGTACCTGAATCTGGCCCACAGTTTTTTTCTTATCCCCGTTGAGCAGTCATGTGACCTCCCGGCTCTGTCTTCCTCTGCTGTATGTATTACAGAGGGAGAGGACGAGATCTCCCTCTGACGTCTGCCGGGCAGTCCCGTGACCTCCCTCTGTAATATAAACATTGGAGGAAGACAGCGGCGGGCAGTCACATGACCACTGATCAGGGATAAGAAAAACGATATTCATAAGAATTTTTTAGAAAATGGAATATAGTATATACAACATGTAATCCTATAAGAGGTGCTGGCAGTGATTGGGAGCAGTAATGTGCGAACTGCTCGGAACTGTGATAGAAGGGGAGGAGAGGACATGGCTCACACACAGAACTGACAGGCAGGGAGGGGAGAGGGAGGAGGACACAGGAGTAGATAGGAGAGCAGATAGCAGGCTGTGGATGATGGAGGCACGTATACTGACAACGGTGTCTGGTCTCAGCAGCAATGTTACATTGTGGTCAGTTTACAGGGGGGAGGGAAGAAACTGGCAGGATCAAACAGGTATTACAGGTGTTACAGGGGGCCAAATGACACAGCACAAGCACTGTGCAACACAGTGTTGAAGAAACAGGATCAATATTTTATTTTGTAGGTTAACAAACGCTTTAAAGCACCTACTGCCCCAACATGCTTTTGTATGTGTTTTTTATTCTTCTATGATACTTTGGTGGTGCTTTTTTGAAGCTTTAATGAAGCTTGGCAAATGCCTTGTGTGTTTATTTTCAATGTGTTTGAAAGGGGCCCAGTAGAACACCAGCTCAGTAGTACCCCTGTTCAGCAGTTCCCCAGCTCATTGGTACCCGCGTTCAGCAGATCCCCAGTTTGCTAGTACCCTCATCCAGCAGATCCCTGCTCAGTAGTACCCCAGTTCTGCTGATGCCCCACTCAGTAGTATCCACAGCTTTGTTGATCCCCCGCTCAATTATAACCCCAGCTCTGCTGATTCCCATTAAGTAGTCTTTGCTGATCCTCCACTCAGTAGTAACCCCCAGCTGCGCTGATCCTCTGGTTTGCTGATTCTTCTCTCTGGTCCCCGCTTACCTCTCTCTATATTGCTCCCACACTGCACACCATGACCATGTGTGACATTACTAGTTTCTCCTTCTCTGGTCCCTCAGCTCTGCTGATCCTCTGCTGCTCAGTCCTCTCTCTCCAGTCTCCGCTCATCTTCCGTCTCAGCATTCCCACGTTGCACAACACGTGTCTGCTAGTTGCCTCACTCTAGTCCAAACAATGCTCACCTTCCTGTTGCTCTATGTTACACACCAGATGTGAAGTCTGCACCAGACACTCCCAGAAGATATACACATGGACCAGAAGTGACTGCTGATGATGTCTTTCCAGTTCCCATGTTGATTTCCCAGTGCATCCTGGGATATCTCATACCTGCAATATGTACAAAACAAAGAGAAGCTAAAGCAGAATAAAAGCCTCTCAAAGCTTCAGGTGCTGTTAGCAAGCTTTGTCATAGACTTCTATGGAGGCTTTGAAGATGCTTTGAAGCACCAAGAAAGTGACATGAATATAATTTTTAAAGCAAAGCAAACACAATGTGTAAACAGGACTGTGAGCTTACCATTTCATTTAATGACAGGTGCTTTGATTGCCATTCAATGTCCAATGCCACATTTTGAAGCAAATGTAAACGAGCCCTTATAATTACCTCCGCAGTAGCCTGCGTGTCTTACCTTCTTTCCATTCCAACACTGCAGCTTTTATCGCTGTCTTCATTATTTGCTGCCATGCATTATGGTTCCATCTTTCGACCACAATGTCAGGCATAGCAGTGACATAGGGGTCAGAGAACGAAACCACAGAGGGTGGAGAGGTACACAGTCATCCAACGCTCCTGGAAGTGTTGAATGATAAAGGTACCAATGGAGACTTTATTGTTAAAAAATGAGACTTGTGGGCAATGTTATTAATAGCAAAGAGACCGTAATGCCAGTATTTCGTACCAGAAAAGGGATTAAGCCTAAAAATAGAAGCTGTAGGAGACACAGGCCACCAAGAAGATAAAATTAAGTTCTTCTATTGTAGGACACTTTCATCTTGATTTCTGCTGTAAGCTGACAGGTTCCCTTTACCTGGAAAGAAAATATCATTAGTAGGACCACGCTGTATATTTGAAGGATGCGCTCTGGCTGGTTGCTATAACTGACTGCATATATAAAGCTTTACAACACGGAGTTATAAAGGAAAATCTTTGTCTACCAGCACTTCTTGTTATATAAAGGCATCATGCTTACAGACGTATTAAAATATTCCTATCTATTGCGGATCTCTCTGCCAGAAGCTTGAAAAAAAAATCAAACGTAAAAAATGCTCATATGTCTATATTTTGCATGTTTTAGGAAAAGTATTTGTGTAAATTCATTCTACTGGCTAGAATATCCATCTATACTGGCCAATGGACTTAATCTGCACATTTATACACATGTAGGAGTGTATGTGCACAAATTGTGCCAGTAATCTCATCCCTGAATGCAGGTTTGGGGGATTTTTATGCCCCTAAATGCTACTTTAAAATAGGAACCAAAATGTCACAATGTGCATGGGTGGTGTTTAGAGGCGATTATTTTTTTTTAAAATAATATATAGTGAGTCAAAATATGTTGATCACTGCAGGAGATAAAACTTGATTACAACTTGAAGAGAGTTTAATTTGCGAAGTTTTACAGCTAAAGGACAAGCATCTTTATTTTCAGCCATATGACTATAATATTTAAATGTCATTGGATGCATTGGCGGAAAATTACTGTTTTAAAAAAAAAAAGATCCTTATCCTGGTGTCTGAGCTTTGTGAATTTAGCCTCTAGGACAGTGATGGCGAATATTGGCGCCCCATATGTTTTGGAACTACATTTCCCATGATGCTCATGCACTCTGCAGTGTGGTTGAGCATTATGTGAAGTGCAGTTCCAAAACATCTGGGGTGCCAAGGTTTGCCATCACTGCTCTAGGACAATAAGTAAAGCTCTGAGGCCTCGTACACACGGCCGAGGAACTCGACGTGCCAAACACGTCGAGTTCCTCGGCGAGTTCAGCCCTGAAGCCGCCGAGGAGCTCGGCGGGCCGAGTTCTCCCATAGAACAACGAGAAAATAGAGAACATGTTCTCTATTTTCTCGACGAGTTCCTCGGCGGCTCCATCAGGCCGAAAGTGTACACACGACAGAGTTTCTCGGCAGAATCCGGCTCTGACCGAGTTTCTCGCTGAATTCTGCCGAGAAACTCTGTCGTGTGTACGAGGCCTGACACATCCTCACAATGTTGACGCTTGGCCGCCAGTTTCTGCCTACAGCTTATTCCTGTTGGCCACTGAAGCAGCACATCATAATAATGGGCCAACAGAAATGTAACAGAGCAGGTGTTAGCAGCAGGCTCTAAGATTTTTTTCCTTGCCTTTTCAATGGTATCTGCAGGCTTTTTCAAGTGCCGGCACTTTTTACCTACACCAGTTTGCTTTTCAACATGCCACCACCAACCTCTATAGCTACAGCCAAGAGCTAGGATTTTTTTGTTAATGGGGGATCATAAAAATAACATAAAAAACTGGGATTTACACCCTAACAGGAAATTATAACCTACTACATCCTGCTCAGAATGGAGAAATCTATTTTTCATTACATAATTATAATGTAGTGCCTGGTTACTTCCAAGTACCGGTGCTATTGAAATTTAGAGGGTGATCAGAGTACTAATGACTCTGATCCAACTTACAATGTTCAAATCGGGCCTCTGTTTCAGCTTGGCTGTACTGTGGGCTCATTCTGTTGTTACTGGGGGGTTATCCCACCCCAGGGCGACAGGTGGCAGCAGCAGAGTTGAGACTTGGGTGTTCTTTTCCAACAGCCAATCAGGAGGGAGTTTCCTCGCTGGGCATGCTGGTAAAGGGTACTTATGGGTCAGACGCCATTGAGTCTGGGCTCTTCTTCCAGTGTGGCACCCACCTTTAGGGTGATCACATCACATGGCCTACCTGGCCGGGGCGCGCGTGCCACGCGGTGTTCCTGGTTCTGGTACCATGTTGGTCCGGAAACATCTGAGCAACTGCGGGGACCCAGTGATCGACTGGGTTCCCACTTTTGAAGATCCCAAGTGGTAGAGCTGTTCGGTGGGGAGTTCGTCAAACCACCGGGGATCAAAGTAGCCGGACTCTGAAGGATTAATCACCTGTCAGTCGGTACCTGAGCGACGTTAAGAAGGAGATCCAGGCGTAATTCTTCAGTGGAGGATTGCCTCCGCATTTACAATCAGAGAGGGCCCGTGGCAGAGGTGTCTCCCTGAAGTCCATTCCAGGAGGGTCTGTGGCAGAGACTTTTCCTCAATTCCAAGTTCATTCCAAGGAGGGTCTGTGGCAGAGACTTTTCCTCAATTCCAAGTTCATTCCAAGGAGGGTCTGTGGCAGAGACTTTTCCCTCAAATGGTTTGAGTGATACTCCGGCTGCCAGGTCAGTGAGAGAGGCCTGTCCGGGTACGCTAAGCCCACTCAGTCAGAAGTGGTACGTAAAGTGTTACGTATGAGAGCAGGACTGTTCCAAATACTACGCCTGAATCTGCTGTTCTCCTTCTTCTTCCAAACTCTATCCTTTCATCACTGGTTCATTGTTTTTACCCGGCTGGGTAATGAAGAGCACAGAAAAAGACACCTGTTGTGGACATTCCTTTACTATCGCTATATGCACCATTCACCCCTAGGAATTCGGGGAGAGCCACGAGGTAAATGTGCCACCCGAAACAAACCAGCAGCTCCTCCGGGGGTAGTGCTACAATAACAAAATATTATTTTCATACATTTACTAATACATTTATTTATTATTAATCTCTATGCTATCGATGAATGGGTTACTAAGCAAATAACAGTTTTCTACATTAGAGCTGCAAATTAAATATGAAAACCAAAGGTAGGAAGTGTTTATTCCTAAACAAAGTGAAACAGGAGATGAAAAGCCTGTTTTATTCTCCTAGAAAATGAATATAACTAATGAAGCAAAAAGACAAAAAAAAATGGTGGGAGTAGAAGGAAATGCAGAATGCAAATTTAAAACGCAGCAGCGGGGTGTGCATGTCAAAGAGGGGTCTGAAGTCTATTAAGCACAATCACGGACACCTAAGTTTGTGCTTTGCATCTCGATGAAAATATTACTTCATTTCTCGTTTGTGCTTTGTATTTTTCTTCCGTCTCCCTCGTGAGTTCCATCATTTATGAATTGAATCATTTGGGGTTCTATGACAATATATCATGTATTCCTTATAGGCAGAGCAATAATTGTTACAGGAAATATGGTTATCCAGTCTCTTGAATTTTTTTTAGTTCAGACACAGAACGTGCTCTGTCACAAACCTCATATTTAGCCTTTAGACTTTAAATTCAATACATAATTCGCTGCCATCTTTACATTGAGCTTTTTCTAAATTACATTCTATTTGTTCACAGGGCCAGATTTGTATATAGCTGATGGAAATGCCAGGCATGGCTCACAGCCATCAGCAAATCAGGGCACTGATTACAATAAGCAATAAATGAGCTTTGAAACAAAAAGCTAAAGTTCTGCTTTAACCACTTCTCTACCAGGGCAAGTTTTACATTGTTTCGCATGCATGTTAAAATCTGCATTTTTTTGTCAGAAAATTATATACACATGATAAACACAATTTTTGGTAAATTATATGCAGTGGTCCTAGGGTGACCACATTTCCAAACTACCATTCAGTGACACCCTCCTCTTTCAAAAAATCAGTTTGTTCTGTAACGAATCACAGCACAGTGATTAGACACAAGAGGCAAGATTTATGATTTGTCCAATCACAAGCAGGGGACGGGGATTGTGTTTCTCCAGACATTCCCGGCCAGGACAAGTACTGTCAGTGAGTAAAGGTGATGTGGCGGCCTTTTTGGGGGCATCAGATTGGCCGGGGGGGGTGTGGGGTGTGGCTGTGTCAGTTTCATTTCCGGGACACTGTATTGTCCTGGAATAAAGGTTTCCGGGACAGACCTTCAAAATGGCACCTAAGTGGTCCCCACCATGGGGCCACTGAGTGTAGTAGTTCCACCTGTCATCCTGCCCAGCCCGGCATTCACAAAGCTCCATACTCCTCCAGCACATCACTTTTGAGTCAACGCTGCTTCCTCTACTGCACAATGCTTGATTCCTGACACAGCTAGCACATGGTTAGGCCCCACTCTGAATAAGGCCTAACAGTTAAAGGTTTGCCATTTGCTCGCAAGGGTCTGCAGTTACCCTTTGGTGTAGCAACCAGAGTAGCAATTGAAAAGAGTTGTTTTGTGCTAGCTATGTTCTAGGTGGACTACTGGTCCCAGTCAGTCCTGTACAGACTCTTCCAACCCTCCTGGTTGCAGCATAGGGTGACCACGTGTCCCGGATTGCCCAGGACAGTCCCGCATTTTGCAGGTCTGTCCCGGGCACCTTCATTCCAGGACAATACAGTGTCCACGAAATGAAACTGACACAGCCAGCCCCCCCCCCCCGGGCCAATCTGATGCCCCCCAAAAAAAGGCAGCCACATCACCACTTCACTCACTGACAGTACTTGTCCTGGCCGGGAATGCCTGGAGGAGCACAATCCCGCCCCCCTGCTTGTGATTGGAGAAACCATAAATCCCGCCTCTTGTGTCCAATCACTGTACTGTGATTCGTTACACCACAAGCTGATTTTTGGGAAGGGAGGGTGTCCCTGAATGGTAGTTTGGAAATGTGGTCACCCTATTGCAGCAGCCTGTCTCTAACACCAGCAACATCACAGTCTCTCCCTCTAGCTCTACATCCACTTCTGGCATGTCTCTCCCAGATCTTCTGACTGTGCCTGTCACTCACCGAACCACAGATGGATCCTGCCTGATGATTTGCCCGGCAGTGTTCCAGCAGCTACCCTCCAACCACTTTGCATATTATTTTATAGACTGTGATTCTGTACTTGACAAATATGCTGCATAAATCTCCCTCCACTGAGTCTAGCTGCATCCAATTTTAACTGTGGGCAGTTGAAGCTGCTGCCTGTTACACTTCCTGGATTTATACAGACACACAGAGGCACACCTCCAGCCCTGCAGCTCTCATTGGTCCTCCTATGACTCATGCCCCTCGTTTCCTGGCAAATTCTCACGAGAGTGACAGAGAGCTGTGTATGATAAGCCTAGGCTTTTTACCAGACAAAAAAACAGGAAGAGGGCTGTATAAGGTATTTACTGGCAAAAAATAAATACATTTACTATTCAAAGTTAAAACAACAAGGGCAGCAGATTTAATAGATGGAAAGATGAAAAAATTACTGAAGGCTTTAATAATACACCTGATATTCAGTATTTTCATACAGGCTGTCTCAATATACACATTTAAAAGTGATTTTTATTTTTAAATCGCTTAAATAGTGAATACAAAGACCAAACAGTGCACAACAGTGGCACCCTTACTCTATATTCATGTAGCATACCCTTAACAATATGCTAACATTATTATTATTATTAATATAGATTTTATTGCTTTCCATATAGTATATTTATCTTTGTAAGCGTGGTTCTATATAATTCATTATTTTAGGACATCTTGCCTGCTAGCTCATTTTTATCTATTTCTATCATCTGCTGTACCATCCATATGTTATATAACTATATGTATTCTGCTTGTATATATTCTAGTTTTCCAGCTATGTTATCCGAGCTTCTGCTTTTACCAGCTGAGCACAGCAATCACATTTACATGTACAAGACCATTATGTGCTATGTCCCAGAAACTGCATGTATTTTCAATCACATTACGAGCATACACCTACATTGACCCACTGTCTCATTCAATCAATGTGCCTGTCCATTTTCTGAAGCACTGAGTACATTTAGTGTTGGTGATACGGAGGTGGGTGAAGTCACAATTGGTGTATTTCTCGAAGATTAACATAAACCTCTCAATAATGATCATAAAGACATCCGTTGCCTTTTCCGTATGCTGACACATTTAAAATTATCCTAACAAAATATTTAGCAAGGATTTCTGGGTAGTTACAATAAGCAGACCTAGCACTTATGCTTTTTTTTTTTCCAGACAGCATTAGGTATGGAATTTCAAATGAGAATGGCCTTTCACAATATTTAAATTTAATGACATGTTTTATATGCAAATGCGAGTATATTTTGTATGACTTGGTTTAACGCAAACTGGGTTTGTTTAGGGCCATTATTTTCCACCTTTTTTCTGAGAATGCCAGATCTGTTTTTCTAAGCTGCAAATATATCAAAATGGTCATGGATGGTCTCATTACTACAGATGAAGATTCCATTTTCAGCATAAGTTGTTGTAATCAGGCTATTTCTCAAGTCCTAAAAGGCAATGATGACAACCTCCGGCACTGGTAGCCAAAGTTGCTCATTTTAGAAAATTTGGCTTTTTCGACTGATTGGAAAAACTGTCTGCATTAGGGCAAATTCTTGCCTATGCCAGGCAGAGAAAATGTTTAAAGTACTGTGAATATCACTTTCTCAGGCAAGGATTATGATTGCCCTAGGGCTGTAACAAGTCTTTAGAAAAACTGACAGGTATTCCCCCTACTTATGAGCGCTGAACAATTTATAGAGAATGATTGTGGACAACCTTTCATGTCTCCTCCACACCCCCTGAGGTAGCTGGGAGGGGCTGAAGAAACTGGTTGGAAAATCTGGGGCATATACCTGCCCTGATACTCCACTGAATGGACAATATCGAAAAAAGGCTGCTCCAGTAAGCATTTACTTGTAACCTGGACTGTAGCTGATAACTGCTGTGGATCTCCTGCATTTGTGCTGCTGTATTATCCTTCTGCATTGTGGACGGGACTAAACTGAATATTCATAAATGCAGAAACGCAGAAGCTATTTTTAAGGGAACCACATTGCGATGTTCATCTATGGAGTGTCTCCAGTGCAGGAGGCAGCCATCTTGGCTGGGTCTGGAGGACGACAATCGGCTGATGCAACAGAGCAATGAAAAATGTAGAGTGAAAAGGAGAGAGAGCACCACAAGGTTGTAGTGAAGGGGGAACGTGGTGAATGGCCAGGGTTGGTGGAGCTATCTGATATTGTGCTGACCAGGAGAACAGTGCTGATGGGAAACTGCTACTCCCGATGTGGTGAGTTACTGTGATTGTTAGCAGACCCCTGACCAACAGGAGAGGACCAATGTCTACCTTTTCACAAACCTACATGGAAATGCCTGAAGTTCTTAGATTGCCTACTGTGAGATCCATCTTGACCACTGACATTTCTTGCTTCTGTGAAATAGGTTTACACACACAGATCCATGTCCTTCTCTCTGTAACCGCTGATCGCGGGAGCCTGGCGGACATCGCAGCCGCCAGGCACGCGCATCGGCATCCCAGTGATGCGGCGGGCGTGCGCGCGCACCGCCGACGCGCTCGCACACCCCCCAGTGGCCAGGAGGAGCGGAGGCCGTAAAAACACGGCAGGTCAGAGAAGTAGAACCACCCTGCGGCCGTATAAAGTCGTACGGCCGTCGGGAAGTGGTTAATGAAGGTACAACTTTGCTTTGATATACAAGTACTTACAGCATATTTCAAGCATATTTCTGGAACAAATTATGCTCGCAATCCAAGGTTTTACTGTATCTTTATATACTGTTGCTAGGTAAATGCAGTTCAATTTTGTTAATTACCAATACTCAGAATGTTACAGGTGTTTAACCATATCTCTCAGAGTAACATTATTGTCTTATTGAACAAAAGAAACGTGTAAAAATTACACAAAACCTCCAGCGCTCCTCTATACTATGTAATGACAATTAGTCCATGGATAAACACACTGATAGTCTATGGTGTAGCAGCAATTATTGCAATAGTAGATGAATTGTAGAGGGGTGGATGATGGATAAATGAAGGGTAGATGGATGGAGTGTGGTTCACCTCTGCAGCTCCCATAAGATCTGGGCAGGATCACCTCATTTAGCAGGAAATAGCAAAAAGCAGGGCGCTGAATTGATTGCCTTACGTCTCCAATCTCATATTTTAAATCTGGTACATACAGATCAAGTTGGGTTTGTACAGGGGAGAGAGGCACGTGACAACACGCTTAAATCCCTTTTACTTATCAATTATACTCAGTCTGCAAAAATACCAACTTGCCTTCTCTCTGTTGATGCAGAGAAGGCATTTGATCGTGTAGGGTGGCCGTTTTTGGAACAAACTTTGATTCAAATAGGATTAGGACTAATTCTGCTGAGGAAAATCATGGCACTGTATACTAAGCCAAGAGCAAAAATATGGCTTAATCAATCGTTATCCTCTAATTTCCCTATTCAAAATCGTATGCGTCAGGGATGTCCGCTATCTCCCCTCCTGTTCCTCCTAGTAATGGAACATCTGGTAACAGCTCTTAGACCAAATTCTTGTATTACAGGTATACCGTTAGAAGGGCAGGAGGT
Source organism: Rana temporaria (assembly GCF_905171775.1). NCBI lineage: Eukaryota > Metazoa > Chordata > Amphibia > Anura > Ranidae > Rana > Rana temporaria. The sequence continues at coordinate 324,479,304 of NC_053491.1, forward strand.
GAAGTTGGCAGTATTTGCTGATGATCTTTTACGTTACCAACCCGCATGTCTCCATACCATCTATTCTGTATGAATTTCAGCGTTTTGGAGCCCTGAGCAATTTTAAAGTAAATTTGTCTAAATCTGAAATTCTTAATGTATCTCTGTCACCACATCAAGTTCAGGCTCTTCGGAATAATTTCCCATTTAAGATCTGTAATTCGATACTCAAGTATTTGGGTATACAAATCCCACACGATCTTAATAGGCTATATATAGAAAATGATTACCCTCTAATGCAGCATACAATACAAGATCTTAAAAAGTACGATCGAGCCCAGTATTCATGGTTTGGGAGGCTCAATATTTTGAAAATGGATATAGTACCGCGTTTTCTTTATCTTTTCCAAACTATACCTATAGTGGACCCCCGTTCCTTTTTTGTTACTCTACAATCTGCTTTTACAAGGTATATTTGGGGCTCCCACAGACCTAGACTGCAAAGGAGAATTCTATCCCTCCGTAAAGCAAAAGGGGGTGTAAGGGCACCGGGCCTATATTACTACCATGTTGCATGTGTTAACTAGACTAGTAAACTGGTTTCATAATTTCCATCCTAAACAATGGGTACATATAGAACAGTCAATTGCTGCTTTCGATCTCCAGGCACTTCCATGGTTAGATATCTCTGTCCGGGGTCCAGTCTCTTCTTTGTCTCTTCTTAGGCCCCATACACACGATAGAATCCATCCGCTGAAATTTATCCGCGGATCGGTTTCAGCGGATCGACGGATTTATCTGTTGATCCGCTGGAACGTACACACTAGCGCCCAAAAATCTCCGCGAACCAGAACGTATGCAACGTAAACCACGTAAGACGTCACTATAAAGGGGAAGACCAAAGTCAACGGCGCCGCCCTCTGTTCCGCTTTTGCTAGTTCCGTGTGACCGCGTGCTAGTGAAGGTTTGGTTAGAGCCGATTCGTGCTTTTCATTCTCCGCGTTTTGACAGTAGGTATTCTCGGGTTCAGTGCGTTTGCTTGCGGGTTTGCAGTTGGCATTCGGGCACAGGCTTTCAGCACGTTTCCGCGTACTGTGCGCTCGTATCTGTGTGTCGTGCGGGCTTAGCAGGTTGTGCTGGATTTGCGAGTGCTTTCTGTTGGAGTGTGTTCTTGACTGACCAGCCGGCCGGTTTGAATCCATGATGGAGCAGCAGCGTCGATTCTCGCGAATTGGTGCTGGTTATGGGATTGCTTATGGACAGGCTCAGCGAATCAGTTGTTTGGCCAGGAACAGTGGGAGGAGGCGTTTCTGGGCCAAGAATTGGTTGCGCCAGCGTGACCAGTTTTCTCATATGCCTCTGCTTAGGGAACTCCAGGAGAATAATCCGGATGATTTTCGGAATTTTCTCCGCATGACGGACCCCGTATTCAACCGTCTGCTGGAACTTCTGTCCCCCTATATCACGAGGCAGGACACTGTGATGCGCGATGCCATCACGGCCGAGCAGAGGCTTATTGCCACGTTGCGGTACCTGGCGACTGGGAGGAGCCTGCAGGACCTCAAGTTCTCGACAGGCATCTCTCCCCAGTCACTTGGGGTCATCATACCGGAGACGTGTACTGCCATCATACATGTTCTGCAGGAGGAGTATCTTAAGGTAAGTTCCCTAATTTGAACAACACAATTTTGTTTTTTTAAATGTGTGAGAAAGTCATTTTTTTTTTCTTCCCTAATAACCATGAGATTGTAATCTGCTGTGTGTGGGATGTTCCCTTTTCTCCCCAGGCATGTTGTTAACCTTTACATGTTTGTTTTGGGCCTACCTGCATATTTTGTCCTTACCCACCATAAACCTGTCCAGCATGCTTTCCTAGGCCCAAACCCACCTAGCCTAAATTGTCGGTTATTTTTAGGATAATCAATTGTAGCTCTGCCCCTCCCCCCCCCCAAAATAGTTTCTTGCTCTATCATCAGAGGGATGTGGAGTCTGATAATTAAGTGGGTCTATATTTTTGCCAAAAATAAATCACTTCACAATGCTTGTGTGAAATGTGAATCCTGTTGTTGATGTTGCACAATGATGGATTTTCGATTATGTTTGCAATGTTTATGTGCCAAAGTAGTAAATATCATTTTTTGTTTGTCCCCACAGCTACCCTCCACCCCACAGGAATGGCAGTCTGTGGCTTCCCAATTTGCCCAGCGGTGGGATTTTCCTAACTGCGGTGGAGCAATAGATGGGAAACACGTCCGCATTGTGCCCCCACGCCACTCGGGGTCCTACTATTTTAACTACAAGGGTTATCATAGTATTGTGTTGATGGCGGTGGTGTCAGCACAGTATGAGTTTCTATATGTGGACGTGGGGAAGAACGGCCGGATGTCAGATGGGGGAGTGTTCTCACGGACTGAATTCTACGATCGTCTCCAAACTGGTGATCTGGCACTGCCACCAGATGAAGACAATGTGGAAGGACTTCCGTTTGTGTTCCTAGCGGACGAGGCTTTCGGGCTTGGACCTCACCTAATGCGGCCTTTTCCCCAGAGGACCCTCACCTCAGAGAGGAGTGTGTTTAATTATCGGTTGTCCAGGGCTCGGAGGGTAGTCGAGAATGCCTTTGGGATCCTCAGCAACCGGTTCCGCCTGTTCCTGACATCGATACATTTGGCGGAATATAAATTGAACACCGTTGTATTTGCCTGCTGCATTTTGCACAACTTTTTACGCAGGCATTCCCAGACGTACCTATCAGACAGCGTTTCTGAGGCAAGACTACTCTCAGATCCTCTCCCTGGGCTGGTCACTGGTCGCGCTGGCATTGGCACCCCATCTGCTCGTGAGGTACGCGACAAATATGTTGAGTACTTCATGGGTCGGGGGGCCATTGCTATGCCAGATCATATTTCTTTCTAATTTGGCCCCCCAAAGAAAGGAATATTCACAGAAATAATAAATAATTAGACCATTGGACTTTATACAGTTGTTTGTCATTCCTGCTTTTTGTATTTTTTTCTGTCTTCCTGGTTAGCCCAAAAAATAGTGCACTTCTAGTGCCAAATGTAGGGTTCAGGTTTTAGTAAATAAACACAATAGCAAATTATTCACTCATCTCCAAACTGGGTATTCAGCATCTTAAATAATCAAGCCACTCCTTGTAATGTTTTTAAACCAACTTTTTTTATTGTCAGCTTTTTGCTGGTTTTTTGCCAAAAGGTTTTTTTTTTGCTCTTAAACATGCCAACATTTTTAAGTTTCACGTTGATTATTTATTTTTTATTTTTTTAGTAAGTATCCATATTTTTTTTTTTTTGGTTCCAAACAATTTCTTCAATATTTTTTGGCGTAATTGTGTCTAAAAATATTTTCAAAATTTTTTAAACATATTTGTTCACCAAATAATCGTTATTATTTTTTTTTGGGAAATATTTTCAAACAATATTTTTTTTATTTTTTTGGGTGTTGTGTTTTTTTGAAATCAATTAAAAATATTGATCATATTTTTGGGATCGATGTGTTAACCAATCTTTTTTTTTTTTTTTTTGTTTAATTTTTTTTATTTATTTACATTATTTTTTTTTATTTTTGTTTACTTTTTCTGTTTTGTATGGCTTGTTGAATGGAAGCCATTTTTAAACTATACAATAGAAAACATGTCCCAAAAAATACAAACCCAAATGTGTCACTTTTGCATTCCCAAAAACAGTCATGGTGTGAGGTCACACCGGAACACGCCAAAATTTGAAGATGCACACATTCAGTGCTTTTCGCCAAATGTCAGTTATACCACAACAAAAGACTTTAAAATGGCGACATGTGCTATCTGCCATCATGGGTGAACAATGTCTGGGTTTTGTGGGAGCAAACCTTTCCTCGAAAATTATTTAATAATCGAGGAGGGGGTTGTACCCACAAAGCACAGATATTCTATATTCTGTGATGGCAGATAGCACATGTTGACACACTGTGTGTGCATCTTCAAATTTTGGCGTGTTGCTGAGTCAGACATAAAACCAGGTTGGGGGATGGGCGGGGGGGGTTGGTTTAGTCTTTCACACGGCCCATCATGTCAATGATGTTCTTATAGTTTTGCTCTATAACCACCATTCTTTGCCGCATAGTGTCCAGCTCGGCACAGCAGTCGACTATTATATTGCGCACATTCTGTTCCATCTGAACCATCTGTTGACGCATATTTTCCATTTCGCTGCTGCACTCCATTACTTGCTGGATTATAATTCCCGCACTTGCCCGAGAAAAATGGGGAACAGCATCTTCATCCCCTACAAAATTAGTAAAAAATATAAAATTAGACATTTGACCGGCCGAGATACATCTAGGGTTGCCACCTCATCACTTTAAACCAGAACACATATTAATTACACAGGTTCTGTGGCTGATTTAAAGGTGGTAATTTTACTCACCTGGTGCCATATCTGCATTACATTAGCCACAGAACATGTGTAATCCATATGTGTTCTGGATTAAAGGGATGAGGTGGCAACCCTATCTACATCTGTTTTGCCCTATCAAGCTGGGATGACACTGACCTGATGTCGTGTTGATTTCCTCCTCCACCACTTCTCCATCTTCAATAACTCCTCCTTCTTTTTTTTCCACCAATCCACCATCTTCAAAATCAACAAAATCTTCTTCTTCAATTTCATCTTCCTCCTCAACAACTACCAGATCTAAAATTACGCCATCATCCTCTCTTCCTTCCTCCTCCTCCTCCACATCCTCCTCTCTTCCTTCCACCTCCTCCTCAACATCCTTATCTCTTCCTTCCACCTCCTCCTCAACATCCTCATCTCTTCCTTCCACCTCCTCCTCAACATCCTCCTCTATTCCTTCCTCCTCCTCCACATGGCCAGATGGCAGATCCCGGGCATGTCTGGCCCTCTCTGCCTCCTCAAATTGCTGGCGTCTTCTTTCCCCTAGAAAAAATAACGAAACAAAAGATATTGTAGAGCATAAATCGCACACATTGCATAGAAGTTTAGAGGCTTTTTTTTAAAATATTTAGTTGTCTTATGAACACAAACCTATATTTTAGGATGACTTCTAGGCCAAGCTCTGATTAATTCCATTTTTAGCAAAGTGACACACATGGATGTCCCCCCCTTATAATTTAGAGCAGAGACCATCCAAATTTTCGGGTAAGATTTTGAGGGAGACACAGGTGCTATGGATTACAGATATGGAAACACCTGCTTAGTAGCACTGTTTGCATTTCCCATTCTTGGATTTAATTGTTCAATTAATAAATTTGACCACAATGTTTACAAACAATGTTTTTGGCAAGAGAGGCATGTCCAGGTGTGTTGTTCCTGGGCCAACATCGTATTTTTGCGAAGCAACCTGATGTGAACAAGGTTTCCTATTAACAGTCGTTGGCCAAGCAAATGAGATTTTGAGAAATACAATTATTTAAACAGATTTTCAGAAGTACAACCAGGCCAAGGATACAGATGTAGAAATGTACCTGACCAAACATTCAAAGAATAAAATTGTCCCCACCCCTCAAACCAAAAAATAACTTACGTTTTTTGAGTATTTTTTTTATTTTCTTTAGTTGATGTGGCTCACGAAGCTTTAAGTCGGACCACCGCTTCCGTAGCTGCTCCTTGGACCTTGCGATGCCAAACATCCTCTGCATTTTACGTGCCACCTTCTCCATAATTTTCCCCTTCCTGCGGTTGGGGGTCTTGTATGGGCCATATTGCCCATCATAGTCCTTCCTCCGCATAATGTCTACCAGCTCCACCATTTCGTCAAAGGACATATTAGTTGCCTTATAACGTTTAGGCCGGGATCGGGACGTTCCTGCCTCTGTCCCCTCACTTCTGGCCTGAGAGCTCCGTGCATGCTCGCCTGTCATCGCCATCTTTCATCCCCACAGAGATTAGGGGCGTGGAAATCTGGAAATGTCCCGTCATGGGCGGGGACCAGGGCGGCGGGTACTACATACGCGGAGTCTAGAGAATGAATAAGACGTGATTACGTAGGTTACGCGGAGATTATGCGCCCGTTTCTGCTCAGTTGCTTACGCGGAGATTAGTAAAACATTTGACTGCAGTAACACAGTTAACGCCAGATTTACAGAATTAACATTGAGTAGGGGGCATGACGAGGTGTCACGCACACGCGGAGTCTATAAAAGGGAACCGACGTGATTACGTAGGTTACGCGGAGATTTGTAGAACATTTGACAGCAGTAACACAGTTAACGCCAGATTTTGAGAATTAACATTGATTAGGGGGCATGGCAATGGTGACGATGTGTCACGCACACGCGGAGTCTTTTAAAGGGAACCTACGTGATTACGTTGCTTACGCGGAGATTTGTAGAACATTTGACAGCAGTAACACAGTTAACGCCAGATTTTGAGAATTAACATTGATTAGGGGGCATGGCAATGGTGACGATGTGTCACGCACACGCGGAGTCTTTTAAAGGGAACCTACGTGATTACGTTGCTTACGCGGAGATTTGTAGAACATTTGACAGCAGTAACACAGTTAACACCAGATTTTGAGAATTAACATTGATTAGGGGGCATGGCAATGGTGACGATGTGTCACGCACACGCGGAGTCTTTTAAAGGGAACCTACGTGATTACGTTGCTTACGCGGAGATTTGTAGAACATTTGACAGCAGTAACACAGTTAACGCCAGATTTTGAGAATTAACATTGATTAGGGGGCATGGCAATGGTGACGATGTGTCACGCACACGCGGAGTCTTTTAAAGGGAACCTACGTGATTACGTTGCTTACGCGGAGATTTGTAGAACATTTGACAGCAGTAACACAGTTAACGCCAGATTTTGAGAATTAACATTGATTAGGGGGCATGGCAATGGTGACGATGTGTCACGCACACGCGGAGTCTTTTAAAGGGAACCTACGTGATTACGTTGCTTACGCGGAGATTTGTAGAACATTTGACAGCAGTAACACAGTTAACGCCAGATTTTGAGAATTAACATTGATTAGGGGGCATGGCAATGGTGACGATGTGTCACGCACACGCGGAGTCTATAAAAGGGAACCGACGTGATTACGTTGCTTACGCGGAGATTATTTCATTGAGCTGCACGAGGAGCTAGAGATAAGGTACAAACTTGAAACATGGGATCAGCAGAGGCCTAGAAACTTGAGAGCCATGGGATTGTGGTTTTGTCTGTTGTTTGCAGCCTTTTAACGCAAATTAGTATGTTTATTGTGTCCCCCCAAACTGAATTAAATTCTCACAATGCTTTTACACCTCACTTAAATCTAGATGTGAAGAATGCTCTACCTAGTTTTACTTTTTGCCAGGTGTATTGTGATCATGCAAGTATTGTTCTGTGTTGGTTGGCCAGAGGTTATTAGGAAGTGTATTTAGATCTCCGGAATGATGAGTGGCAGGCTAAGTACACATTAAATACTGCCTTCATGAAAGGTCTCAATCTGTAAATTTGTGGATGTGTCTAGATTACACGTATTTAGCAAAATGATTTTAAAAAGGGTCTGCATGTGAACTAATTTTGGGTCACAACAATGGGGCATAGCTGGCCAGCATTTTGGCTGCAGGAGACACTGTGTTTGCATAGTACAAGATCAATCTGGGGCCACATATGAATACAATGTGAATGATGGGCATTTTCTAATTTTTTAATTTTTTGGTTTAACAGTGTTCATCAGAAATTTACATTATAAAACTCACAAATGGAAAATATCGTGGGAAAGGAGATAATTTCTCGTCTCATAGAGAAGTTTAGGGAAATGCCCCTACTTTGGGATTCAAAACATCCTCATTATTCAAACCGGGACCAACGAAAGGCAGCACTTGCTGAAATAGCTAGATATATGCAGACATGGGTTCCCGGCTGCACAGGCAACATGGTGAAGAACAAAATGAATAACCTGAGGGCCGCATACAGAGCAAAAAGAAGAGAACTTCGGGAGCAAAGATCAGGAGCAGCAGCAAGACAGTCCACGTTGCCAAGTCTGTGGTACTACCAGGAGATGGAGTTTTTGGGGGATCAAATAGAGGGCCGGCAATCAATGTCAAGCCTTCCACCCAGACAGCAGGGCAGCAGACCTTCCACAGATCACCCCAGCCAGGAGGAGGACGGTGAGGGGCTGGCTGGCAGGCAGGAAAATCTGCGACTCTCCACTTCTGATGAGGTAGAGTATTTTAAAAAATGTTTTTGGCCTGCTAATTCTTGTTTGTTTATTGAGTTGATATTGTAATCCCAAACAAAAAAATGGACTTGAAAAGTCAGGGTCATAAAAATAGGGGTGATGGATGCCAAGTACAGGGATCAGAAGGAGAGTCTATTCAAGTTTAAAGTAAGATAAAACAAACCAGTCTAGAGCATGAAAATGTGTGTGATTTGCTTGTGCCAAATTTTTAAACATGTGACTTTATTTTACACAGGAAGAAGGGAGCAACCAGGAAAGATTGGCTCATGATGCTGAGCTGCCTGCCAGCCAGGAGGAAGGGGTCATTGTCAGCCAGGAGGAGGAGGCCGGGCCCAGCACCAGCCAGGAGGGCCCCAGGCCCACGGTCAGCCCCACCAGGCAACTCCCTCCCCCCAGGGTCAGGCAAACTGGCCTAATGAGGCGCAGGAGGCAGGTGGAGGATGAGAGCCTCCGAATGATTAGGGAAGCTAGCGCCTTAATGAGGGCCCCCCTCAACCCCACTGAGGCCTACAGTGCCTATGTGGCCCATGAATTGTCCCAAGCGGGGGAGGACGGTCAGAGGCGTGCCAGGAACCTCATGAACCAGGTGCTTTTATGGCTGCACCAGGGCTGGCTGACCGATGACACTGAGCTGAGTGACCCGGCCTATCCTGCACAACACCTGCTAACTCCTCCTGCTGCCACATCATCCCGACCTGCAAGGGGCCGTGGACGGGTCCGTGGAAGATCTGCTGCAAGGAGTTTTCCAAGGAACAGGAGAAGATGATTGCCGGCCTTCCATTTGATCCCCCAAAAACTTCATGTTTTTTGGAGTACCACAGCCTGGGCTCCATTGGCTCACTTGCTGCTGCTCCTGGTTTTTGTTTTTGTTGTTCTTTTTTAGTTCTCGGTATGCGGTCCTCAAGGTTCTTCATTTTGTCCTTGACTATGTTGCCTGTGCAGTCTGGAACACAAGTCTGCATGTATGTTGCTATCTCAGCAAGTGCTGCCCTTCTTGGTAATTTAATTTTGTTTATGTACCAAATAAATGGTTATTTGATTTACTGAAAGACCTTGTCTATTGTGTTTTAATACTGTGGTGATTAGGCATGAAACATTACTAAACCACTACACTAAACCAAAAAAAAAGGGTAAAAAATGGCCAAGGAAAAAGAATGGGGACATAATTAGCGAAACCTAAAAAAAAGGGTAAAAAAATGGCCAAGGAAAAAGAATGGGGACATAAATTGGAAAACAAAAAAAAAGGGTAAAAAAATGGCCAAGGAAAAAGAATGGGGAAAATAATTTACTAAACCAAAAAAAAAGGGTAAAAAATGGCCAAGGAAAAAGAACGGGGACATAATTAGCTAAACCTAAAAAAAAGGGTAAAAAAATGGCCAAGGAAAAAGAATGGGGACATAAATTGGAAAACAAATAAAAAGGGTAAAAAAATGGCCAAGGATAAAGAATGGGGAAAATAATTTACTAAACCAAAAAAAAAGGGTAAAAAAATGGCCAAGGAAAAAGAATGGGGACATAAATTGGAAAACAAATAAAAAGGGTAAAAAAATGGCCAAGGAAAAAGAATGGGGAAAATAATTTACTAAACCAAAAAAAAAGGGTAAAAAATGGCCAAGGAAAAAGAATGGGGACATAATTAGCGAAACCTAAAAAAAAGGGTAAAAAAATGGCCAAGGAAAAAGAATGGGGACATAAATTGGAAAACAAAAAAAAAGGGTAAAAAAATGGCCAAGGAAAAAGAATGGGGAAAATAATTTACTAAACCAAAAAAAAAGGGTAAAAAATGGCCAAGGAAAAAGAATGGGGACATAATTAGCTAAACCTAAAAAAAAGGGTAAAAAAATGGCCAAGGAAAAAGAATGGGGACATAAATTGGAAAACAAATAAAAAGGGTAAAAAAATGGCCAAGGAAAAAGAATGGGGAAAATAATTTACTAAACCAAAAAAAAAAGGGTAAAAAAATGGCCAAGGAAAAAGAATGGGGACATAAATTGGAAAACAAATAAAAAGGGTAAAAAAATGGCCAAGGAAAAAGAATGGGGAAAATAATTTACTAAACCAAAAAAAAAGGGTAAAAAAATGGCCAAGGAAAAAGAATGGGGACATAAATTGGAAAAGAAAAACAAAGACATTCACATGTGGATGCAAAAAATAAAGTTCTAACATCTGGATAGATGGCATCAGCAAGAGAACGGGTTTATTCTAGCAAGAGAACGCTGAAAAAACAAGAGGAAATAAACGACACACTATATAGTTAAAATGACGAATGTGCCATATCACAAACAAACGAGAGTTTTACCTGAACGAGTGCTCCCATCCCCTTATTTTGTCTGAGCATGCGCGTGGTTCTTATCCGCGGATAATGTGTACTAACCAACGGATCTATCCGTCGGATAGATTCGCAGCGGATAGATTTGTTCAACATCTCAACAAATATTCGATCTGCTGAAAAGCCATTCGACGGATAAATATCCGCGGAAACAGATCCGCTGGAGTGTACACACCATAGAATATATCCGCTGAAACCCATTTGCGCGGATTTATCCGCGGATGGATTCTATCGTGTGTATGGGGCCTAACAGCACATTTATTGCGTATTTGGGATAAATTACAAATTCAACTAGGACTTTCCCCTAAAGTGGAATTAATGACGCCCCTGTTTGGTAATCTAGGGTTCCCTCCTGCAGTGGCAAGGAAACATTTTTTGGTATGGAGTAAGGAGACAAATCGTTGCAGCAATTAATTAAACACTGGATGGAATATCGGCAACTTTCGTCTTTTCTTGCCTTCTTCCCTGACAAGGATGTATTCAATAGAGAGCCAGATACCTTTGAGTCCCTTCTATTGCAGGAAAATGTATCGGAACACATTTTGTCTGCAGTGTATAGGGTCCTTATTCAAAGACTCCATCCATGTCTCCTGGAGTTTACAAATAAGTGGAATATGGATCTGAAGGCCCTAATTAAATCAGAGGAATGGGAAAAAGCATTTATCCTTACACATAGTATGTCATTAGCAACTAAGGCACATTAGATAAAATTTCAAACTCCTTTCTCGGTGGTATAGATGCCCATTGTTGCTCCACCAAATATATCCAAATGTCTCACATCTATGTTGGTGTTGTCACTCTGCTAAGGGGTCGCTATTGCATATTTGGTGGCAATGTCCTTCTGTGTATAATTTTTGGGATATGATACTTCAGCTTCATACTCGAGTAACTGGGGTAACTATTTCCAACACACCACAAATTACTTTGCTATCTATTTTACCCGGCTCGTCTAAAAGCATTAAAAAAGGCCTTTTGAGACATTGATTGACAGCTGCAAGAGCGGTTATACCGCATCATTGGCTGTCAGCTCACGCTCCATCGTTGATTGATTAATACAGAGACAATATTGAGAGGATGGAGATTCTTCTGTTGCAGGAATTGGACACATATGAACAATGCTGCCAAATTTGGCACCCTTGGAAGGTACTAAGTTAATCCCTTGAATTATGGAATCTATATATGGGTTAGAGGGAGAACGTAAAAATGGTTTAGAGTTGGGATGAGTGAGGAAATCTTGGTTTGAGTAGCTATTTCTGGTAGTTTAATTTCTTTATTTAAACATTTGATTTCTGATTAGGGTAAAGGGGAGGGGAAAGAGGGAGAGGAGAGGAAAAAGGAAGAGAACAAATCTGAATGGTCTGGAGCGGTGGTGGCGGGCCTTGGCGCCCCAGATGTTTTGGGGCTGCGTTTCCCATGATGCTCAGCTGCAATGCAGAGTGCGTGGGCATCGTGGGGTGTGTGGTTCCGGGGTGCCGGGATTCGCCATCACTGGTCTAGAGTATGATTGTGTTTCTTTATAATATGGGAATTTATTGATGAATAGTCTCTAGAGGTATTCCCCTCTTCTCTTCTCCCCCTTTTTTTTCTCTTTTTTTTCTCTCCCCTTTCATTTCCATTTCCATTTGTAGGGCTCCCCTCTCATCTCCATTTTGTAGGGACTCCTGCAGTGTGTTGGTATATGTTTATATGTAATGTGTTCTATGTTTTATATATTATTATTATTATTATTATTATTATTATTATAATGTGGTATGTTCTTTATTATTACCTATAGGATGTGGACAATGTTTCTTTTGTTGTTATGTAATTTAGATTTAAATAAATTCAGAGTTGAAAAGTAAACATCACCCATCAGCCAGTGGATAGTTACACAGCAGGTTGGAACACCAGAGCTTATTAGCTGAAGGTACACAGAATCAATGGATGGCCGCAAAGCATTCAGCAGCAGGGGCTCCAAAACACCAGCAGGTAGTATGTTGAGAAAGGCAGCTTTTCCAGCCACACTATGAAGATGACAGCTGTCAGAATCCTATGATGATGTCGGGAGGGTGAGCATAATTGTCTGGTCACCTGTGGCCAGGTGACAAATGCACCCCGATGGAGACAGGGGTGCACCGCAAGGTAGTAAACACAATAGCAGACTGCTGCGGATGGACAGGAAAGGTGAACCCAAGATTCCCCAGGGCGCGGAGTCTAAGGTCCAGCAAATGTTCACCAGAGCCTCTAGTGGTGAGGATGGCCTTCACTGCAACTGAACCCAAGTCACGGCCCATGGGGTCCCCCAGGTCATGCTCCATAGGGAGAGAGGTGAAGCAGTCACTGAGGACACAAGGGATGGTGATGGGTAAGCCAAGGTCGGGGCAACAGGCAGACAAGGGTAACCAAGGGACAGGCAAAAGGGTCAGGGTCACAGGCAAACAGGAGTAGTCAGAGACGAGCCAAAATCGGTACACAGAAAGGTAAACGTAGCACACGGCAGACGGGAACAAGCTAACAAACAAAGTTGAACAGCAAAGCAGACCTGCAGTGCAACAGTTAATATAGACTTCATGGGATGACCTGGGGTGTCCATACAGGGAGGAGAGATGATAAAAGGCAGCCAGAAAAAGAGTCAGGCCTCTAATGGACACTTCAGGAGAAGGTAAGCTGCCAGACATCATTGCATGTCCATGACAATAATGCATTTCAAGGGACTCTGCCCTCTTAAATACCTGAATGGCAATAGTGTGCAATTGCTCTAAGTGTCATAGTTACCAGAATGCAACGTTTTTCGCAAAAGCGGTTCTTTAACTGTAGCTTTAATTCTACCAAATAGACCCTATTTAAAAGCCAGGTAAACAAGACACATAAAATGTGCATAATGTTTCTTTTTGTATTTTTTTATTTGGTTTATCAGAATATTCATAATCTAGCCTTAAAGTTTTTCCTTTATTGGTTGTAATACAACACTCCAGCATGTGATGACATTTCATAAACTGGGGCCCAGTGAAATAAATCATACCTCCTCAATATAATGCTTTTTCTTTACACTCAGAGCTGTGACCTAACCAGCAAGGGTAAGAGTGCCCCGGAGCAAGTATAGGTGTGTATGTTTGTGTGTTTCACTTGTCACTCGATCTACTTGTTTTCAATGTTCTAGACCGAAGAGGGTGTCTCTGCAAGTTAATCCACTGAAAGTATTTTAAAGGTTACAATTTATTTTTCAACAGGATGATACCATGTCAAAAACATAAGGGTGAGGGAAATGTTGTGGAACAAAAGGTATGTAAAGGAAATCCTAGATTGCATGGATGAATTGTCTTTACGTATTCACAAGTGCAAGCACCGACTAGTCAGTAATATTACCTGATGATGAATGTTTTGCTACATTATCACAAACAGACATAAAGACAAGTATTTCATTCAGTTTATATTTAGCAATGGAAATGTATGCCAAAAGGTCGTCATAACTTTACGATTGTATTAGAAAAAAAAAAAAAAAAGATTTGCCAGCACTCAACCTTATTAGTAAACAAAAGTGATCCACTTAAACCTTGTTATTAGCATCTGTTATAAAAACAGCTATCAACCAAAGACATACCAGCTCAATGATCCAGCTTTGTTCATTCTCTGGACTGAAGGACGTCCAGTGGAATTATACCCACTTCCTGTGAACTCAGGGTGTCAAGGCCCCCTCACACTGGGCACACAGGACAATGCTACAGACATAGGTGCCACTGCAATTCATGGCACCACTTTTTGTAACATTTAGGATCCATGCTTCTAGGGAGGAAAAGGAAGGTGAAAACAATTTGTGACTTTACCAAACTGGACCTTATGCCTTGTACACACGATAGGAATTTCTGATGAAAAAAGTCTGATGGAATATTTTCATCAGAAATTCCTATTGTGTGTGGGCCCCACTCCATCTGAGTTTTATAAATAGAACATGTTTTATTTTTTTCTGATGAAAAAAATCCTATGGGAAATTCCGATTGTCTGTGTGGAACTCCGACGGAGAAAAAAACACACATTCTCAGAATCAAGTCGACGCATGCTCGAAAGCATTGAACTTAATTTTTCTCGGCTCATCGTAGTGTTTTTACGTCACCGCGTTTTGGACGGTCGGAATTTAGTCTGACAGTGTGTATGTAAGACTGATGGAAGACAGCTTGAACGGAATTCTGAAGGAATTTAGCCCATAGGAAATTCCTATTGTGTGTACAGGGCATACGACTGCTGGAAAAAAATAGTTGCTGAGTCCAGAGTTGGGCTTTTAAACCACGAAGGGCCTAAAAAAATCGATATTTGTTAATAAATTGGACTTATAACAATCAACAAGAGTTATTAGTTCTGAAATGTTTCCACGTGAGGAGCCTATATTTTTAGAAGAAGGGTAGTTGGCCTTGAGACGTGGTACTAGGGCATGTCAGGTCATGTAGCAGTTTGGCTGAAAACAGTAAAAGCTCCCCCATGGGTAATATGGAATCATTGTAGAATATGGACTTTAGGGTTATAAGATTCACATAAAATGTCTGAACACTATTTTTTTTTGGTCACTTAAAGTAGAACTAAAGGCAAAACTTGTTTTCACTTTGTATAAAGTAATGCCTTGTACACACGATAGGAATTTCTGATGAAAAAATTCCATCAGACTGTTTTCATCAGAAATTCCTATCGTGTGTATGAGGCATCAGGGAGGATTATAATCCCTGACAGTTTTTTCACCTTCTGTCTTATTAGGAAGATTTACCCTCACTTCCTAGGTCCCATAGCCAAAAGAGAAAGTGAGAGGAAATCCCTTCAAAGTGAGGGAATCCTGTGGTGTCACCAAGATCACCTGAACTAGTGTCACCATTAGAAGATTTCTCCACTATAAGGTCTCATGCACACTGGATGTTTTTGGACATTTTTACAGCTACTGTTTTTGGCTTCCTTTTTTTTTTTTTTTTCTACATTCAATAAACTCTCCAGCATGTTATCCTATGTGTAGATGCACACATATGCTATTCAACTGTTTTTGGCTAGGGCGTTTTTTGGCTGTAAAAAAAACCCCCAAGACTAGTTAGTTCTATTAAGAGTTTTTCAGCTGTAAAAACAACAGCAAAAAATGCAGAAAACGCCAATAAATGCTCTAAAACACAGCTCACCTGTGTTTTTTAACGTTTTTAATCCCATTGAAGAAAGCACTAAAAAACGCTATTGCAAAAATGCTGAAAAACATTGAAAAACTCACTGCAAAGCTACTGGCATTTTTATAACCTTATTACTGTATAACGTCCAGTGTGCATGAGGGCTTTCTAATTTTAGTAAAAAAAAAATTACAAATAATTTGTAAAATAAATAAATTACAAAATATAATTGCTACATGGAATATTTTGTATTTAAATGTACCTTCAAATTTACTTTACATTTCTACCTACAGCTGGTATGATTTTTTTAAAACTGTCAAAAAAATATTAAAAGTCACTTACTTCCTAAATGGAAGTGTGCACACAGCTGGAAGTTAAATTAGAGGCATCTCCTGCAACTGAAGTTGGCGTTTTTTTTCTACTTTCAAAAACTATACATGGCTGAAGGGATGAAAATAATTCTCCGGCAGTAATGGCAGAAAAAATTACACCTCCAGTTCTTTTGAGAAAAGACATGGACAGAAAAATACATTTCTTTAGGAAGGAGAAAGGTATGAATTCAATGTATGTAGTTTACCTGGAGGGGGATTATATTTTTCTCAAAAAAACTGAAGTTTCACTTTAGTTTATTCATAAAGAACGGATGTGATTACATTGTGAATGCTCAGCTTTCAGCAGGGCTGAGCACCTGAGGCAGTAGGTGAGGAAACTGAGTAGTCAGCTGGGTTACCTTTATATTGGATATATTACTCACTCATGAGCTATAGATAACACAGACTGTAGATTGGAAAAAATAAAAAACATAGAGTGGAGGTAAAGCTGTGTTGTGGTAAAAATCTTTTTAGATAAAAATGAATCAGTGTAAAAAAAAAAAAAAATCATAAAAAACAGAAGGGTCTTATACTGTACCTATTATGATGATCTGGACAGTAAAAGAAAAAGAAAAGAAGGAGGGCGCACCGACCTAGTGCATTACCGAATTCTAAAAACATTATTAAAAGTGAAATAAAAGCAATAGTCCTACTCACAAGCAAACTTAGGTACAGACTTTTCTGGCAGTAAAGCTGGATCACTTGGCATCTACAGGCAGGACTTGATGACAAGAGGATCGGACGATACCCTGAAAGGCTGATGCGTTTCTGGGGCACACCCCTTTCTTCAGAGCCTAGGCAGTCAGTGGTACCTCTCACCTGTGTACCTATATATATATATATATATATATATATATATATATATATATATATAGTACAGACCAAAAGTTTTGACACAGTTTTCTTTATTTTCATGACAATGAAAATTGTAGATTCACACTGAAGGCATCAAAACTATGAATTAACACATGTGGAATTATACATAACAAAAAAGTGTGAAACAACTGAAAATATATTTCATATTCTAGGTTCTTCAAAGTAGCCACCTTTTGCTTTGATTACTGCTTGGCACACTCTTGGCATTCTCTTGATGAGCTTCAAGAGGTAGTCACCTGGCGCAGCACCCCATCACTCTCCTTCTTGGTCAAATAGCCCTTACACAGCCTGGAGGTGTGTTTGGGCTCATTGTCCTGTTGAAAAATAAATGATGGTCCAACTAAACGCAAACCGGATGGAATAGCATGCCGCTGCAAGATGCTGTGGTAGCAATGCTGGTTCAGTATGCCTTCAATTTTGAATAAATCCCCAACAGTGTCACCAGCAAAGCACCTCCACACCATCACACCTCCTCCTCCATGCTTCACGGAGGGAACCAGGCATGTAGAGTCCATCCGTTCACCTTTCCTGCGTCGCACAAAGACACGGGGGTTGGAACCAAAGATCTCAAGTTTGGACTCATCAGACCAAAGCACAGATTTCCACTGGTCTAATGTCCATTCCTTGTGTTCTTTAGCCCAAACAAGTCTCTTCTGCTTGTTGCCTTTCTTTAGCAGTGGTTTCCTAGCAGATATTCTACCATGAAGGCCTGATTCACACAGTCTCCTCTTAACAGGTCTAGAGATGTGTCTGCTGCAAAAGGTGGCTACTTTGAAAAACCTAGAATATGAAATATATTTTCAGTTGTTTCACACGTTTTTGTTTTGTATAATTCCACATGTGTTAATTCATAGTTTTGCTGCCTTCAGTGTGAATCTACAAGTTTCATAGTCATGAAAATAAAGAAAACACTTTGAATGAGAAGGTGTGTCCAAACTTTTGGTCTGTACTGTATATATATACACATGTGCATTCAAAGGTTCAAGCCCAGGTGACCATCAATTAATTAGGCCCCACCCATCAATCCAGGCTAACTCCACCTAACTCCACCTAGAAGGGCGGGACTCCCATGTTATTATTCTACTAGAGGGTAGCCTAATGGCCTAAGCTCGCTTGTGAGTAGGACTATTGCTTTAATTTCACTTTCAATAAAGTTTTTAGAATTTGGTAAGGCACTAGGTCAGTGCGCCCTCCTTCTTTCCTTTTTCTTTGTAGCTATATGAACACCCATTGTTGAGGAGGGCTGCAAGACTCTAGTCTTTGCCTCTAACTAAAGACTGGACTATGTAACCCGTGTCTAGCGAAACACCGGAGGGCAGAACATTTTTTGTTCTGATGTCTTGATCTGGACAGTAACACACCTCTTGTATTAGAGTCATATTCCTGCGAACAGAGTGTGCCGGATGTGCATAGGCATGCCCTAATCACCCTATGCACATTAGCATTATTGTTCTGTGTGTCAGTAGGAAGATGGGAAAGATCTCCATCTTACCGACTCAGCCATAAGAGAAGTGCTTTCGTACTTCTCTTTCACTGTTCCCGGCAGGGGGATCGATCCCCCCGCCAATGCCATATATATGTAGACATACCGCCCAACTTTTTTAAAAGGGAATGAGGGACACCTATCAGCAAAAGTATGCAGGCATAGGACACACCCCTTGCCATGCCCCCTTAAAGGAAAATTGTACAAAAAAAATCAAGATTGGTAAAACCCACAAGTGCTTTTTTTTTTACCACAATTATTCCTTTATATTGGCGTTTGGAATTTACAAATGCAGCAATTTCGAAATCAGATGAAAGGTTTAGCGCTGGAAAACACTTTTTGATAGATAGAAGTAAATTTTATATACAGCTATATAGATCAGACCAAAAAGAGGGACAAATAAGGAGGAATTAGGGACATAGGGACATTGCTACAAATCAGGGACAGTTGGGAGCTATGATGTAGACATGTGTTTTTGAGCTTTACGGTGCACTCCCTAATGCAATAGGCTGCACACACCTATGATTAGAGGGACACCTCTTTGGATGAAGGAGCAGCACAGGGAGGGCAGCAGACAGCAGCATTGTCAGCATGGGGGAAGGTGTAGTGTTAAATACACTAGCAGATTTAGGCACAGTAACAAATTGAAGCCAAACTCCAGCTCACACTTTGAAAGCAGTTACAGCAAACGTTTTTTTTCCCTTTAGGAGGAAAGTTTTACATAAATAGATAAAAGCTAACCATTGCAAACACCCCTATCAATAGCAAATTGTTTGTCTCATCCTTGTAAACTGGTACATCTACAGTACAGCTTGTTCTTTTGAAAAACAACAGACTTACTGGTTGGATCACGGGATGAAAATAAAAGGTAGAAAGCCTACAAAGAAAAGAATGCACATCTAAGAATTGGTAAGCTGCAATATAAGTGTTTGCTTTGGGTTTAATACTATGTTAATGCTTACTGTGGACCTTGTGCTTTGCTGGAAAGAAAAGTGTTATATGCAGAAGTTGCCTTCTGACTTTGTCCTAAAATGACTCTTCATGATACAGTCATTTTTTCCCATTAACTAGTAATTAAATATAGTAAACTATATTTCACTGTTCTACGTCTGAATTTCCTGTTAAATGGCTGCCAAAAATTAGAGGAAGTACAAAATTAGCACAGGACAACCAATCACAGGTGGTGTCTGGAACTGCGATTATTATATTTTTTTCTGGTCTCAGAGAATCAAGATCTTATAATCCTACAAATTACCTGACCGAAGGACAACACAGGACACATAAACAATACATTTGCAGTCAATTCACCTTAACAAAGGGTTGGCTGGGTGAAAGTTATAAGCTCAAAGCTGAACTCTAGGCAAATAGATAAATGCACAGATATACACAATACACACAATACATATACGGTATAGGAGCTGTTTTACCAGTCAAAGGATAGGCATTTCTGTTCATCCATTTCTGAGGTTCACTTAGGTCTGCCGCACAGCACAGCTCTATCTGGCAGGATAGGAGTGCTGCTTTTTCTCCAATAAAACATTTTTTTTTATCTGAATACATTCCCTGCATTAAGATAAAAAAATGTTTAGGCTTCAGCACCCCCCCTCACTTTCCAGGGCCCTCATTTAATCCAATCAAATCAATGCCCCTGTGACTCAGGAAGCCAAAGAGGAACGAGTGCAACCTGCAGTGGAGACAACACATTTCCCCTGCCTACACTCTCTATTGAGGACAGTCCATTATTCATGGAACATGTTTTAACATGTACACACAGATACACTGTCTCAGGTCAGAATGGGGCATTTAGGGAGTCCTCAGCTCCAAGCTACCAGTTTACTGAAGATGTTATAACAGTTTTTTATGCTGAGGAGAGATATGGGGGCAGAGATAGGCAGAGCAGGTGGTGCTGTATACACTCTGCATACCTTTTCAAAATAGCCACTGACGCTATAACACCAAAAGTAATATTTTAATGAGAGTTAACCACTTTAGCCCCGGGCCTGTTTTTCAGAGTCGGTGTTTGCGAGACAAAACCATTTTTTTTTTGCTAGAAAATTACTTAAAACCCCCAAACATTATATATTTTTTTTTCTAACACCCTAGAGAATAAAATGGAAGTCATTGCAATACTTTTTGTCACACCGTATTTGCGCAGCGGTCTTACAAGCGCACTTTTTTTGGAAAAAATTCACTTTTTTTAAATGAAAAAATAAGACAACAATAAATTTGGCCCAATTTTTTTACATATTGTGAAAGATAATGTTACGCCGAGTAAAATGATACCCAACATGTCACGCTTAAAAATTGCGCCCGCTCGTGGCATGGCGTCAAACTTTTACCCTTAAAAATCTTGCTAGGCGACGTTTAAAAAATTCTACAGGTTGCATTTTTTGAGTTACAGAGTAGGCCTAAGGCTAAAATTAATGCTCTCGCTCTAACGATCGCGGCGATACCTCACTTGTGTGGTTTGAATACCGTTTTCATATGTCGGCGCTACTCGCGTATACGTTCGCTTCTACGCGCGAGCTCGTCGGGACGGGGCGCTTTAAAAAATTTTTTTTTTGCTTTTCGCATTTATTTTTATTTATTTTAGAATTTTTAATACTGTAAAAAAAAAAAAAAAAATTATCACTTTTATTCCTATTACAAGGAATGTAAACATCCCTTGCAATAGAAAAAAGCATGACAGGTCCTCTTAAATATGAGATCTGGGGTCAAAAAGACCTCAGATCTCATATTTGGGCTTAAATGCAAAGAAAAATAAAAAATTTGGAAATGTCATTTTTTCAAATGACAAAAAAAAAAATGTTTCTTTAAGATGCTGGGCGGGACTGACATTTTGACGTCACTTCCGCCCAGCGGAGCTATGGGGACGGGCGAAGGAGATTTTTCCTTCAGTCTCGTCCCCGCTCAGCTGCCGGATGGTCGCGATCTCCTCCGCCGCTACCGACGGCTATGGTAAGCGGCGGAGGGCGCAGGAGAGCGGCGGGAGGGGGGGGGGCCCTCTCCCGCCACCGATAACGGCGATCTCGCGGCGAATCTGCCACGGAGACCGCCATTATCGTTAACACGGCCGCCCACAGAAGAGATGAATATCTCGATTGTGGCAGCAGCTGCTGCCGTTACCGAGATATTCATCTCTAAAGTGAGGACGTATAACGACGGTGGGCGGTCGGCAAGTAGTTAAGGACTGGTCACCCTGTGCACAGAGAACAGGTATGAGTTACTGAAGGCATGGCTTGAGGTCAGGGCTCTGCGCAGGCCAGTCAAATTCCTCCACCCCAAGCTCCCTCATCCATGTCTTTATGGACCTTGCTTTGTGCACTGGTGCACAGTCATGTTTGAACAGGAAGGGGCCATCCTCAAACTGTTCCCACACATTTGGGTGCATGAAATTGTCCAAAATGTCTTGGTATGCTGACACCTTAAGAGTTCTCTTCACTGGAACTAAGGGTCCAAGCCAACCCCTGAAAAACAACCCCACAGCATAATTCCCCCTCCACCAAATGATTTGGACCAGTGCAAAAAGCAAGGTCCATAAAGGCATGGATGAGTGAGTATGGGGTGGAGGAAATTGACTAACCTGCACAAAGTCCTAACCTCAACCCGTTAGAGCACCTGTGGGATGAATTAGAGTGGAGACTGCAAGCCAGGCCTTCTCATTCAACATCAGTGCCGGACCTCACAAATGCACTTCTGAAAGAATGGTCAAAGACTTTTCAGAAGCTGTTATAGTGGCAAAGAGTGGGCCAACTCAATATTGAACCCTACAGACTAAGACTGGGATGCCATTAAAGTTCATATGCATGTAAGGGCAGCTTTCCAATACTTTTGACAATATTATATTTTTATATATATATATCCCTAGAGAGGTATATCTTCTGGGTAAGAGCAACTAATGCAAGGTCTCTGTGAACAGTTAGTGGCTAGGCAGCTTTTAGCTCTAAAACTTCAGCCAGCTAATGGTGGGGACCAGTCTTTAAGGTGGTGCACATGAGTAAAGCCTCTTTAAGCTCTGCATGTAGTGATTTGAACCTACTAGGTAAATGGTCAGTTCCTCTATTCTTAGTCTCTGCTAGCAGTGGTAAAAGTCAGTCACAGCAAGCGCCCCCCACCTCCTCACAGCATGAGGAAATCCTTCCCTCCGCATCCTGGGAAAGTACCTCTTCTCTCCCCTCCTCTTAACAGTCTCTCCTTGGGAGTTGTAGTCCATTACTCCAATAATTTTTCATACCAGGATCCTTCATCCAAACTTCATCTTCCAATGTTCAGTGCGGCCTGTACCCAAGTCCCTCAAGTATGCTCATGCCCACTGACTCCCTCTCCTGAGTGGATGCTGAATTTGAATAATGTTTACTTAGTCAGGATAAAAGTCCGGGGGAAGCACAAATAGCAACGGCAACGCAGTGTCCTAAATTGCTCCTGTTAGTTATCCAGGTACCTGGCTACATTTATATTATAGAGAAAGCTAAAAGACAAAAAATTAGATGGGAGCACCAAAAAAGTTAGATGGACAGAAGTAGAGTTGGACTTTCATTCAGAGCAATCTCACTGTTGAAATATCCAAGTCGTAAAAGGCTGACTCAACTAGGCTCAACCAACAAATAAAATACATTTTTCGGGGGACTAATCTTTTAAGTAATATACAGTATATATCCAATGTTTGTTAGGGCTCTGGAGTTAACCTATACCCTGTGGCAAGCAGTTGTCAGATGTTAAATTGTGATGGGGTAAAGCCAAATTGGGAAAAGGGTAAGTTGGCAGAGAAGCACTGCCTGGGGTGGCATGATGAAACAAACTGCCATAGTGTGTAGTCTGGAAATAAACAATATAACATGGATGATCTTAAAATATTTTTTTGTCTTTCTTAATAAAAAAAAAATGTATTTTTCTGTGACTCTCTGTAAAGAATACTCCTCATAATACACAATGTAGCAGAATAAAAAAGGCCTTGTATGCCTTGTAAATCTTTGCAGCTCCCAATTTGCAATTCTTATTTTGTTTGTGCTGCCGCGATGTTTATATATTTTTCTATGTGCTTTTCTAATGATATGCAAGCTAGGAATTGTTGTGAATGTACTTTGTGTTTGTTTAACCTGTGAAGAGGACCAGTAACGATCTCTCAGTAGCATTCCCTGTGGCAGTGACGGGATTAGCGTATCTAAGGCTAATTGCTGTACTTTTATACTCTTGCTTTTTTATGTCACTCCTGACCTTTTACATTAATCCACAATGATAGGCACTTCTCGAGCTGTGACCTGAGCTGAACCGTACACCCCAGAGAAAAATGGTCTGATAATAAAGCCACAACAAAAATGATGAAATGACAGTAAAAATATTTAACTTTTAAAGGAAAATCATCAAAATACCATGTTTTGAAATGCCAAAGAAAATGTTAAGATAATACGTATTGATTGAATGTAGAGCTTTATTTAATAACATGATGCAAAGGGCAATGACATGAGCTAGCCCTCCACCACCCCCGACGACCAATCAAAGAGCTTCTCTCTGTAGTCTGATTATCTGGGACTGATTTAGAAAGTATCTGGTTGCTTGTTTTAAATGTTAATAAGCATCATGGTTCCACCAATGCCCTTACATTTGCTACCTTAAAGGAGAAGTACAGCCAAAGCTTGTTTGGATCAGTCCATTCTGCACAACCATGAACCGTCTTAAGCAGACTGAAGCCCGCTGCTGGCTGGCATCACAAAGCCAGTCCAGGCTGGGGAAAGATTGCAACAATATGGTCGGGATCCGCCCACAACCCTGAACCGGCACTTGGCTCAGCCGCTGAGAGCCTGGGCCGGCCACTCCAGCCTTCTCCACAGCCCAGCACTCCAGTGAGCGCAAGAAGAGGGCAAAGCAGAGAGCCATGACTGTCAGTCACCCCCTCTCTGCTCACGGAGCCTGAGAACCGAGCAGTCAGCAGTGTTTGATCGCTATGTTCTCAGTCTTATGCCGCGTACACATGATCATTTTTCGGCATGAAAAAAAAAAACGACTCTTTTCGGGCATGTAGAAAAAACGACGTTTTTTGGCATGTAGAAGAAACAAAGTTTTTCCAACTTTATCATTAAAACGTTGCCCACACACCATCGTTTTTAAAAAATGCTCTATCAAAGCGCGGTGACGTACAACACGTACGACGGCACTATAAAGGGGAAGTTCCATGCAGATGACGCCACCCTTGGGGCTGCTTTAGCTGATTCCGTGTTATTAAAAGACGATTTGCGCTTTTCCGTCTGTTACAGCGTGATGAATGTGCTTACTCCATTATGAACGGTAGTTCTACCAGAATGAGCGCTCCCGTCTCGTAACTTGCTTCTGAGCATGCGCAGGTTTTTAACGTCGTTTTAGCCCACACACGATCATTTTTTACAACCCGAAAAACTACATAGTTTAAAACGTCGTTAAAAAATGCAGCATGCTCGGAAAAAAAAAAAATTTAGTTTTTCAGAACCCGAAAAATGATGTGAAGCCCACACACGATCATTTTAAATGACAATTTTTTAAAACGTTTTTTTCTTGTCGAAAAATGATCGTGTGTACGCGGCATAAGAGTCGGCGGGAAAAAGATGTAGTATCGGACTAATGCTGCATCCACCTAGGTAAGTATGATTTAGAAAAACAAAAACCAAAACGCATACTTCTCTTTTAAAGCAGAGTTCCACCCAAAAATGGAACTTCCGGTATAAAGGGAAGGTGACACCCTAACATGCCACATTTAGCATGTCATTTGTTTTGGGAGGGGGCGGAAACCCTTTTTTTTAGAGAGTTCCAGCACCCACTTCCTCCCTGGGCACTGCAGCGCCATAAGTGCACCTCTCCCTCTCCGCAATCATCTGGAACACGTCACAGGTCCCAGATGATTGCTCGGCCAGTCACGGTGCGCAGTGCGGCTCGCGCATGCGCAGTGTGTGCCCGGCTGTGACGGCACAGCCGGGCACCCACGGTGTCAATGCCGGCACTGTGGATAGGAGAGAGACAAGCTGGGCTTTGTTCCCCCGCATCGCTGGACCCTGGGACAGGTGAGTGTCTGAGTTTTAAAAGCCAGCAGCTGCAGTATTTGTAGCTGCTGACTTTTAATATCTTTTTTTTTTTGTAGTAAGATCTAGGAATGCCATTACTGGATCTCTGTGTTTCGCTATGCAATTCAGACAAATCATAGCTGGAGGGAGGAGACAGCAGGGTGTTGTATACAGCTGAAAAATTACAGCACCCTGCCTCAGTATGTCTCTCAAGATTCTTTAGCCCTGATGCGAGCACTGGGCTGGCTTCGGTGGAAGTTATGCAATAATCAAAACGCCTTGATGGGTGGATATCATTCTGGAGCAGTGGGTATTCCTTCATAGGATGTATTTACATGCAGACTTCCCTATGCCCATATGTGATGTTAAGCCCTTGTAATTGAAAGCGCTGAATGCCAATGAGTGAAAGGGGCAGGCGGGAGACAGTAAGGTTGGGTATGAAAGACCTAGATGATGTTGGATGTCCTCCAGCCAGGAAAAGAGGCAGCTGACTTGCGGCAGCTTCAAATGCACACTGTACGAAGCTCACAATTGTTACTGATCCTAGCGTTTTGTTATAGTATTTCTATAAAACACTCCAGCCATATTGTAAGATGATATTTACAATATGGCTGGAGTGATTTTGGCCACGCAGCAAATTCGCTCTGCCTATGGCAGCCTATTACAGTATGTTGTAAAGTTAACTTATTATCTACAAACTGCTGTTTAAACATTGGAACCGTTGATGTGATTGTTACCTCTGTGAATACCATTCTTTGGGAGCAGTATTCTCACAGAAGAAATTAAATTAAAGCAACAATTGCTGACAACATATGGCAAAATGATACTCCATAGAGATATAATGAGAGAGGCTAGAGAAAACTTTATTTTGAGAATAAAATGTAAAGTGGTATAGTGTTTCTCCAATGAACAGAAAGTTACAGTGAGCAAATTCAGAGCGATTTTAAGTAACAATAGGATTGTGGAGCGTCTTGATGACAGATTGGCAGTAAGTCTTCATCACAATAGTGCTATAGCGGAAATATTATGTTTTCCTTGGCACACCAGTCTGAATGATCCATGTGTTTATTTTGGTGATGGACTTCCCTGTAGGAGTCATGGAAAAATACAATATTAGGAAACAGACAAAAAATAAAGAAAACCTGTAAAATATTAGTTTGACCAGATTATCAGAATGTTTGTATGTAACTATTTTTCAATGTAATGAGTGGTTTCAGCTCAGCTACACAAGCTCTTTAGGGTTCATGCACACGGGGCGATTTTACAACCTCTCCTGAATGATTTAACTTGACAGATAGTACCCCACGTTTAAAACATCTGTTTGGCTGCGTTTACAGGTGTTTTTCAAAACAGCCAAAAAGGCCTGTAAACAAAACGCAGCTAAACGCGAGAAACCGCGTTTAGCTGCGTTTAGAAGAGTTTGGCGTTTGAAATGCCTTTAAACTCAGCTTCTCAAACCCATTTTTTTGCGTTCCAAAAAAAGTCTCTAAACTCAACTGCCTAGAAATGACTGTAAACGACCCTGTGTACATGTACTGATAAGATAAAATAGAGGAGAGTTCAGGGGCAGTTGAAAAAAAAATGCCCAACTGCTTCTAAACGTCCATTTAGCAGCAGCAGTGTACACAAGGCCTCAGAGATTTTCCTGAATTTTGTTTGGGTCAGCATATTGGCTTAGTGGTTACTATTTTACAGCACAAGGGTCTTCACTTCAAATCCCAATCAGGACCAAAGGTAGGTTCATTGGCCCTATTCTGTGTTTGCATGTGAAGCACCATAGATGGGGAAAGGGACTGATATTATGTACAATATGTAAATCAATGTTACATAACGTAAAGTAGAACTATTGGCAGAATTATTTTTTTTCATTTTAAATAGAGTAAGGGAGGGTTATAACTCCTGTAAAATTGTTTTTCGCCACCTGCGCCCCATCTGGGAAATTTCCCTTTACTTCCTGTCCCATAGCCAAGCAGGAAGTGAGAGGAAATCCCTGCAAATTAAGGGAATTTCTTGGGGACCCCTAGGTTACCAGAACTAGTGTCCCCATTGGAAAATTTCCCTTCTATTACTTTTCTGGGGACAATCCAAAATTTGGGATTTTCTTTTACTTTCACATTCAATGATATAGTAACCAGAACAAATAGAGAGGGTGAATCTCCTTAATGGAGGCACAGACAACAATAAAAACTGACAGGTGTTCTAATCCCTCTCCACCCTATCCTAAACTAAAAAAAAAAATGTTGCCTTTAGTTATATTTTTATAATTTATTATATACCCACTCTGCAGTCACTCACCATATATCAATGGAAAGAAGCACAAACAAGAAATAAAGAGCGAAAGCGCCGCAGCGGCGTGTGCTTTACCAGCCAGATGTGACACAACTGCAAGTCTCTGCCTTCCCTGGATTTCTGGTGATGTCACATAGGACCGGTGAAGTGCACACCATGGTGGCGCTTCCAGTCCAGCATTTTATGAGTGTAAGTTATAGTAATGTTTTGAAAATGGGGGGGAACTAATGCGCAAATCAACCTAGCCAAGGCAATAATAAACTAAAATAACGATAGATAACATATAAAGCAGTTAATAAGCAGCAGCCACTACTATAGTAATGTTTTAATCAAAATAAAATATGGGATTGTGCCATGTGGATCTCTTTATGATCCTCTTTATATGAAATGGATAAACAACATTAAGGTTGGGTTCACATATATGCAAATTTGATGCAGGTTTCCCCGCATCCAATTTGCATGACAGGCGAGTGTCACCGACTCTCAATGGAGACAGTGTGCACAGGTCCTGGGCGGCCGTGATCCAGAGTGCAGAAGGGTCCTGTGCATGTTTGGGTCAGGTTCAGGTGTGAATCCAGATAAAATTTTGAATCTGAATTGCGCTTCAACCGGTGAACAGACATGCAACGAACCTGTGCACGGACCTGTGGCCGCACATATGTGAACCTGGCCTAAATCCTGCCATTATACCGGAGGATAATTAAGGAACACAGAACCTGAGACCAGATTATTCTGATATGAGCACATAATTAGCCAGATTCAGAGAGACGGGCGCATCTTTAGTTCGGCGTAGCGCATCCCATTTGCACTACGCTGACGTAAGATAGTGAGGCAAGGCCAGTATTCACAAAGCACTTGCTCCCTAAGTTACGTCGGCGTAGCGCAAATGGCCCGGCGTAACCCCGCCTAATTCAAATTAGGCAGGTAGTGGGCGTGCTACATGTAAAGTAACCGTGACCCCATGTAAATGAGGGCCGTTGGTACGGCGCATGCGCGCGCATGCTCAGAATCACGTCGCAAATACTCAATGCTTTCGACGTGAACATAACCTACGCCCAGCCCCATTAACGTACGCTTACGCAAACGATGTAAAATACGACGGGTGTTCCGTCGTCTATACCTTTCATGGGCTGTGCCATCTTTTTGGTGGTTTATCTTTACGCCGGCGTATGTCTTACGTAAACGGCGTAGCTTACTGCGACGGACGTACGTACGTTCGTGAATCGCGTATCTTGCTCATTTACATATTCAACGCGTAATCCACGTACACGCCCCTATCAGCCAGCGTAAATATGCACATACGATACGACGGCGTAGGAGACTTGCGTCGGTCGTATCTTAGCAACAGTGAGGCGTATCTCATTTTAAGAATGCGCGCAAAGATACAACGGCGCTCATTCGGACTTCTGACGGCATATCTACTGATACGCCGTCGTAAGTCTACGTGAATCTGGCTAATTGACTCGAAATGTTTTGAGTAAGAGTGGGGGGCACACATGAAGGGAACATGGCACTGTGGTTCCCACATCGTGGAGATTATTTGCACATTTACACTTTATTTAAAGAGTGCACAAATTTTCACTTGGATTGGACTTTTTTTAAACACATGAATTGTATAGTATATGTCGAATATATTTAAGGAAGTACATCGATGTTTATTGAAATAATGCTACATAACTGCCTGTAAAAAAAATATATATACATTTTAGCAACCACGTTCTTCTTTCAGTTTCCTTTTTAGCTGTATCAATGGGGAGATTTTCCTTTACTTCTTGTCCTGGCGGCACAACAGGAAACAACATTTCTGGCAAATGATGTGATTTTCCATCTTAGACAATGGGCACTGGAACATTTATCATTGTTTATTATTGGATTATTTCTCCTCACCTCTTGCTCAGATGACATATCTTACATTTTTGATTATTTCCCCTGCTTTTGCAGAGAAAGGATTTTGGAAAGTCATGGTCTTTTTACATTTCAAAACACTGGAAAATTATCCTCTGTACTGCAATTATCTGAAGTAAAATTGCACTGAATTCAACTAATGTTGTCCTATTGAAGAGTCAAAGTAGAACTATAGGCAAAACTATTTTTACTTTTCATATTGGATGGAGTAAGAGAGGGTCATCACCCATGTCAATTTATTTTTTGCCATATGTGTGTCCTATTGGGGAGATTTCCCTTCACTTCCTGTCCCATTGTCAAAACAGGGAGTGAGAGAAAATCCTTGCATATAAAAGGAAATGCACAAAAAAGTGTGATTTTCTTTTACTTTCAATGATAATGGTAAACAGGACAGATAGAGAAAGTGAAGTGAAGTGTTTGCATGTCCCTCCCTGAGCAACTATTCTGTTTTTACAGTAAACATGAGAAGGCTGAAAGATTGCAAAATCAGTGCTAAGAGCAGAACTGCTGAGAACTTTGAGGATGAACAGCTACGGAGGTTAGTGAGAGATGCCTGAAGCTACGGAGGTTAGTGAGAGATTTGTTTAAAGTTTATTTACTGCTAGTTAAGAATATGCACAATATGAATGATTACTGTATAGGCTGGCTAAGGTTACATGTAAATACTTCTTTTTTTTTTCCAGTAAGCTGGTTGACCACTTATCATCAAGTAAACAAGTTGTTTCTTTTATTAGTTGTATTATCATTCAGTAAATTAGCAAGAAGATTAGACCCCATTTTGTGTTTTTTTACTATGTATTTTTAGAATGCTTTATTACTCCAGCACAAACGTTATCACTGGTTCTCATGACCCAGTGCAAAGTGGGACTCGATATGAAAAGCTTGGGTTAAAGTCTTATAATATTTATATATTTGTTAATATTTAATATTTAGGAGCTAGAGTAAAGCCCTGTACACACGATCGGTCCATCCGATGAAAACGGTTAACCGATGAAGCTGACTGATGGTCAGTCGTGCCTACACACCATCGGTTAAAAAAACGATCGTGTCAGAACGCGGTGACGTAAAACACAACGACGTGCTGAAAAAAACTAAGTTCAATGCTTCCAAGCATGCGTCAACTTGATTCCGAGCATGCGTGGATTTTTAACCGATGGACGTGCCTACAAACGATTGCTTTTTTTTAACCTATGGATAAATAACCGACGGGGCCCACACACGATCGGTTTGGTCCGATGAAAACAGTCCATCAGACCGTTCTCATCGGTTTGACTGATCGTGTGTACGCGGCATAAGGATTGTTCCGATTGATCAGAATTGAGATTCTTGGCAGGAGCTCAACTTTAAGGGACCTTTGTACAGTCTGCCTATTGTGAACTGCCAACTGTGTGAAATGCTCATTGTCAGCACAGATCCATACATTTTCACAACGCAGCCCATCCCAGAGTCACAAAGTCTTTCTCCTGAAAATTGAGGTTTGTACCGAGGAGTCCTACAGTGTTAATTTCTATGGAGAAAACACTTGAAGCCGATATGAGTATATTTTTCCAGTAGGAACAAATACGGCCATGGCACACATGCACAATCAGGGTTGCAGGTATTTGACACAGTGGATAGCACTGGGACAGAAATGGGGAGGGGGGGGGGGGGAAGCAGAAGTGGCTAACTTATTATAGGGTAACTGTACAATTGTCCTTTAAGGTAAATTCTGCAATAAATTCTCAGTATATGGGCTCACTGGACATACACTGTGCCTTAGGCCTCATTCACATGGGCATACCTATACGAACACCCATACAAAGATGTTCCTTACATCTGTGTGCAGGCAGTCTCATTCATGTCTATTGGGATGCAGTGGCTGCATGGACATAGCCACTGGTCCCTATTTGTCAGCAGTGCGGGTGCATGTCCCCAAATGTAGATAGCCCCTGTGTATCCCAATGGATGTAAATGGGACATCTGTGTGCAGATGCATGGAACACCTGTGCATTCTATGTGGGAAAAGACACCTGTGTTTATGGGACTGCCTGTGTGAAGATGCATGGAACACCTTTGCATCCTGTGTGGGCAAAGACACCTATGTGAATGGGACTACATGTGTGCAGATGCATGGAACACCTTTGCATCCCATGTGACCAAAGATGGCCCTTCGCACAGATACACTCATGTGAATGCGCTATTGTAAAATGCAGTTTTTATAGTGATGTGCAGATACAGGTATGTATAACTGCCTTAACAATACTAAAGAAGTCATCTGCTCTGTGAGCATACTATACATTAAAAAAGGGAAACCAAAGCACAGGCTTTGGTATAAGCAGGCCTTTAGGTTTCCAAAGCTGAGTCATTTTAACCAAATAGAGTAGAAAAAAAAAAAAACAACAGCACAGTATCCAATTTTGGGCTTAAATGAATCTTTCCGTTTGAAGTTGTGTGTTCTTTGCACTAATCTAATAAGACTGAAGAAAATGAAAGTTGTCTGAGTCTTAGCTCAGCACTACTCAGCCATCTTTGCTCAATCAATCAACTGATCAATAAGTAGGTTAAGCAGTCAATCAATTACGGATTGTTTAACTTTGTAATATGCTTTTAACCAAAATGACCTTCCTTTATTCTTTTAAGGACATACAGAACTTGTATAACCCTGTTACAAGGTGCTAAAATATCCACAAGGCAGTTAAAATGTAACTAGAACTACAGAAGTAGTTACAGTGGAACTAAACCCATCGAACAGTTTCCCCAAAATGTTACATTCAAGGTGTGAATGATAACTTCCACAGTTGCTTGTGCTCTCAACCAAAATGTTAAGTCATCAAATGGCTGGTGTCATAACTGATTACATGTACGGCACTATGGCAACTGAAGGTCAAGCTAAGGCTAATATGGCAGCTTCCTTGGCTGTAAAGGATAGGAGGATTTAGTTCCTCCTTAACCATTTCAGCCCCGGACCATTTGGCAGCCTAAAGACCAGAGGACTTTTTACAATTTGGCACTGCGCTGCTTTAACTGGTTAAGACCCGGACCATTAAGCAGGTAAAGGACCTGGCCCCTTTTTGCGATTCGGCACTGCGCTGCTTTAACTGACAATTGCGCGGTCGTGTGACGTGGCTCCTAAACAAAATTAGTGTCCTTTTTTTCCCACAAATAGAGCTTTATTTTGGGGGTATTTGATCACCTCTGCGGTTTTTATTTTTTGCGCTATAAACAAAAATAGAGCGACAATTTTGAAAAAAATTCAATATTTTTTACTTTTTGCTCTAATAAATATCCCCAAAAAAGATATACATTTTTTTTCCTCAGTTTAGGGCGATACGTATTCTTCTACATATTTTTGGTAAAAAAAAATCGCAATAAGCGTTTATCGATAGCGTTTACAAAATATGGGATAGTTTTATGGCATTTTTATTAATATTTTTTTTACTACTAATGGCGGTGATCAGCTATTTTTTCCATGACTGCGACATTATGGCGGACACATCGGACACTTTTGACACATTTTTGGGACCATTGTCATTTTCACAGCGAAAAGTGCTATAAAAATGCACTGATTACTGTGAAAATTACAAAGGCAGCAAAGGAGTTAACCACTAGGGAGCGCTAAGGGGTTAAGTGTGCCCTAAAGAAGTGATTCTTACTGTAGGGGGGCGTGCCTTTTTTTTCCACAAATAGAGCTTTCTTTTAATGGTATTTGCCTCTGCGATTTTTATTTTTTGCGATAGGCGAAAAAGACAGAAAATGTTGAGAATTTTTTTTCTACTTTTTGTTATAAGAAAAATCGATTAAACTCAATTTGAGTCATACATTTAGGGCAAAATTTATTCAGCCACATGTCTTTCGTAAAAAAGTATGGGGATACCACATGTGTCGGACTTTTTTGGAGCCCATCTGTGTACGGAACCCCGAAAACCAAGCACCTCCTTCAAGATTTCTAAGGGCGTACATTTTTGATTTCACTCACTACCTACCACTACCTATCACAGTTTTGAAGGCCATAAAATGGCAAGATGGCACAAACCCCCCTCCCCCAATAACCCCAAAGCTTGGGGTATCTACTTTCCAAAATGGTGTCATTTGGGGGGGGGGGTTTGTGCCATCTGGGCTTTCCGCAGCCTCCGAAACTGTGATAGGCAGTGAGGAGTGAAATCAAAAATTTACACCCTTGGAAAGCCTGAAGGTGTGCTTGGTGTTTGGGGTCCCGTACAGAGCTAGGCTCCCAAAAAGTCTCACAGGCGAAGCAACAGAACGTATTTTGGGGTGTAATTCCATATATGCCCATGGCATATTTGAGCAATATATCATTTAGTGACAACTTTGTGCAAAAAATAAATACAAAAATTGTCTTTTTCCAGCAACTTGCGCCAAAATATAAAATTATCCACGGACTCTAAATGCTTCTCAGCAAATAGCTTGGGGTGTCTACTTTCCAAAATGGGGTAATTTGGGGGGTTTTTGAACTTTCCTGACATTTTATGCACAACATTTAGAAGCTCATGTCACACATTACCCACTCTTCTAACCACTTGAAGACAAAAAACAAAAAAAAAAAAACACGAAAAAACACACACACAAAAAAAAAAAAAAAATTACATTGAACCCCCAAACATTATATATATTTTTTAAAGCAATAAAAAAAGATGATCTTAGGCCGAGCACATGGATACCAAATACGACATTCTTTAAAATTGCGCACAAACGCACATTGGCGACAAACTACATACTATTCTATAAGCCTTTAAAAGCCTTTACAGGTTACCACTTCAGATGTACAGAGGAGGTCTCCTCCTAAAATGACTGCCCTCGATCTGACCTTCACAATGATACCTAACATGCATGGTGCAATTGCTGTTTACATATGACGCCAGACCGACGCTTGCTGTTTATATCCGGCAAAATCGAAGTCATGAAATGCTTGTAGCTTCTGGTTTCTTGCAGGCATCATTCTGGTATAACCATTCAAAGTCCAGCAACATACCAGTACGTTGCTGGTCCTTGTTGGACATATATTGTAATCTTTTTTTTCATGCAGCCTGTTGGCTGAACAAAAAAAAGAGATTGATCGGTAGGTATACTCACTATTAGAATACCTCCCTTCATCCACCCACTTCTAATGATGGGCATACATGCACCATTTATATATGCCAAAGCATGGGGGCATCCTCCCGCAAAAGTTAGGAGAAAATTGCTCCTCCGCCCCTTCTGCCCCCATGCTTCGGCATATATGCTCTTTTTTTTAACTGTGGTGGTGAAACCACCTCCTACAGCACTGGAGTCCTGGCTTTATGTATCGTGGGAGCAAACGCTGTTGTTGTCAAGATAAATAAATCCACGCTGCAGCTGAATGGCGTTTACAAAACGTAAACAAAAAAATGGTTAACAATAAAACACAGTGAACAGTAAAGTATAAAAGAAATGACATACCTGAAAAGCAAACATGATAAAACATAATAACAATAAAACATTGCAGAATAGAATACAGTAAAAAAGAGCAGAACAAGAGAGAGAGAGAGAGAGAGAGAGAGAGAGAGAGAGAGAGAACAATAAAAAAAAACTACTTTTTTTCTACACGTTTTTTTGTAGCTGTAACGGTTCGGTTCCAGGTTCTCGGCGATGGCATCTTGCGAGACCCTGTGTAAGTGTGTCCTAGTCTGTGAAATGCTGTGCCCTACGCTAATACTGCACTAGTGTGTGGTAGCGTTCAAAACATTTACCAATGCAAAGACCAGGATTGTCAGGACAGCGTGGACAATAATAACGGGTGTCACGCCTATATCCGCGCTTTCTACAGACACAACATTTTCTTTGGGGGGCTCGTTGGGTAGATGTACTAGGGAGGACATACGGAAAATGCCTCTCATGCAGCCGACTGGATACATGAGGGCTCTGACGATATCTTCCTGGAATTTACCCACTACAGATCCGCGCTATCGTCAAAAGACGTCTGCAACGCGGACCTGAAGTGCCGGGAGGACGTCTTTGGACGTCCCATTGTTTACATTACCCGCGCGCGCCGCTGGGGGGCGCGCAGTGGGTAAACACTGTGCCGTCGCATTGCTGGGAAGCCGATGCGTGTGCCTGGTGGCCGCGATGTCCGCCGGGTACACGCGATCGGTGGTGACAGCAGGGACGTGGAGCTCTTTGTGTAAACACAGAGCTCCACGTCCTGTCAGGGAGAGAGGAGATCGATCTGTGTCCCTTGTACATAGGGACACAGCATCGGTCACCTCCCCCAGTCACCCCCCTCCCCCAGTCGCCCCCCTCCCCCCACACAGTTAGAACACACCCAGGGAATACATTTAACCCCTTCCTCACCCCCTAGTGTTAACCCCTTCCCTACCAGTCACATTTATACAGTAATTAGTGCATTTTTTTAGCACTGATCGCTGTATAAATGTGAATGGTCCCAAAATTGTGTCAAAAGTGTCCGATATGGCTGCCGCAATATCGCAATCTCGCAGGCCTGACAAAAAAAAAATCGCAGATCGCCGCCATTACTAGTAAAAAATTAAAAATAAAAAATAAATCATAAATCTATCCCCTATTTTGTAGGCGCTATAACTTTTGCGCAAACCAATCAATAAACGCTTATTGCGATTTTTTTAAACAAAAATATGTAGAAGAATACGTATCAGCCTAAACTGAGGAATTGTTTTTTTTTTTTTTTTTTAAATGGGATATTATTATAACAAAAAGTAAAAAATAGTGTTTTTTTTCAATTTTTTTTGTCTTTTTCTGTTTATAGCGCAAAAAATAAAAATCGCAGAGATGATCAAATGCCACCAAAAGAAAGCTCTATTTGTGGGAAAAAAATGATAAAAATATAATTTGGGTACGGTGTTGTATGACCGCGCAATTGTCATTCAAAATGCGTCAGCGCTGAAAATTGGTCTGGGCACGAAGGGGGTTTAAGTGCCCAGTAATGAAGTGGTTAAGGAAAGATCCAGTCCGTCCTGAAGCTCTGTATAGCACATGAGCGTTCAGCAAGTCCAATTGAAATAAGTATACAGACACTTTTTTGTACCAGCATCTGGCCTTACGGGCAACTAGGTATGGTGCCAATAACTGGTCGTTTAGGTCCACCCCTCCCATATTTTGGTTATATTCGTGAACACGGAGGGGTTTTCTCCACAACACCAGTCGCCGTACAAATTTGGAGTGCCGTGTCTGCGTGAAGAGAGGAAAGAACGAAAACATTCTTATTATCCCTCCACTTCACAGCGAGCAAATTATTACACTTGGAGCAGGCTCTCTCCCCCAGCCTAAGACAGGGAAAGCCCTGGCGATTAGGCCGCACGGTGCCACATGCGCCAATTTGATGATCAAACAAGTGACTAAAAAGTGGCACGCTCGTGTAATAATTGTCCACATACAAATGGTACCCCTTTCCGAATAAGGGTGACACCAAGTTCCATACTATCTTGCCAACGCTTC
This sequence comes from Rana temporaria, assembly GCF_905171775.1. Classification (NCBI taxonomy): domain Eukaryota; kingdom Metazoa; phylum Chordata; class Amphibia; order Anura; family Ranidae; genus Rana; species Rana temporaria. Next base: position 324,516,294 of record NC_053491.1, read on the forward strand.
CTATGTAATCTGGGCAGTTCTCCGGTTCTACGTGACTATCTCTTCCCTCGTAAACCATAAAACTACTGTCACAGAGCTTATACATCTTTACCCCATATCTGGCACGCTTGCTGGGAAGGTACTGTTTGAAAGCGGCCAGAAAATGTAATCAGGGACTCATCAATGCAGACAACTTGATGGGGAGTATACAAGGCTCAAAAACATTAATTTAAGTGGTTTACGAGGGGCCGAATTTTGTAGAGCCGATCGTATTCAGGGTCTCCACAAGGACGACAAAGTTCATTGTTGAAGTGCATGAACCGCAAGATCTGCTCGTACCGGCCTAAACTGAGAATTTGGTTATAGCGCAAAAAATAAAAACAGCAGAGGTGATCAAATACCACCAAATGAAAGCTTTATTTGTGGGAATAAAAGGACACCAATTTTGTTTGGGAGCCACATGGCACGACCGCGCAATTGTCAGTTAAAGCGACGCAGTGCCGAATCGCAAAAACTGGCCAGGTCCTTTACCTGCATAAAGGTCCGGGTCTTAAGTGGTTAATAGATCTAGTGCTGAAAAATCATAAAAATCAAGTGCTGTAAAATCAACTGTTTCCACCTGAATTCCGGTAGTGGTAGTGGGCTCCCAATTAGGATTGGCGAATTCTGCAGGAAGTACACTATGGGCACGACTGACCTGTCTTTGTCTTCTTGGTGGCAGCGGGACAGTACTTGTGCTTGCCACCTCGCCAGCTTGAACTGCAATTATGGGACTCGCCACATCACCAAGTGTTACTGAAGTGCTAGATTTACGACCAGGGTGTACTAGGCCGCTGGTTGCTTGCCAGTAGGGATGAGCTTCGAGTCGAACATGAGTTTGAGTCGAACATCGGCTGTTCGATCGTTCTCCGAATTTCGAACATTATGGGCCGTTCGTCATCGCAGTGCATTGCTGGCTGATGATTGGCCAAGCATGCACTATGACCCGAATGCTTTGGCCAATCACAGCGCCGTCAGCACAGAGAGCCATAATTGACCAAAGGCATGGTGCCTCTGGCCAATTATGGCTCAGGAGGACAAAGTACACGCCCCACACTATATAAGGCCGCCTGCGCGTCAGCCTTGTGTAGTGTGTCGCGGCGTTGTGAGAGAGATAGAGAGAGAGTCAGAGTGTCATTTTATTTCAGTTAGATAGAGCAGGCAGGCGATTCAGGTAGTATACCAGTATATATGCATCTTAGGCATTGTATACAGTGGGGCAAAAAAGTATTTAGTCAGCCACCAATTGTGCAAGTTCTCCCACTTAAAAAGATGAGAGGCCTGTAATTGTAATCATAGGTATACCTCAACTATCAGAGACAAAATGTGGAAACAAATTCAGACAATCACATTGTCTGATTTGGAAAGAATGTATTTGCAAATTATGGTGGAAAATAAGTATTTGGTCAATATCAAAAGTAAAAGCAAAATAAACATCATAGTGATATGGATAAAAAGTAGATGGAAAATGGATAGCCGCACTCTAAAAAAACGTCCAGGTTGTCTTTTATTCAAATAAACAGCAAATACATCACCAAATCATAAAAAAACAGGAACAGGGGAACAGCCGACGTTTCACACAAGATCAGTGCTTATTCAGCCATAAATAAGCACTGATCTTGTGCGAAACGTCGGCTGTTCCCCTGTTCCTGTTTTTATGATTTGGTGATGTATTTGCTGTCTATTTGAATAAAAGACAACCTGGATGTTTTTTTGGAGTGCGGCTATCCATCTTCCATCTACTTTTTATGCTTGCCTAGTGCACTGCCAGCACCCTTGGTATCCTGTCCTACATGTGTGACCATATAGTAGACCCACCTGGAGCGGTGACTCTCTTTCTTGTATCATAGTGATATGGACAGAGGTAAAGAATTTGAAGGCAGCATAGATTACCATTTAGCACATTTAAATCAATGAAGCAGTTGCAGTTAAATGTGGAATGATATTAATAATAAACAATAATGAATTTTAAATAGAGGGATGGGCATGTCCCAAGGGACAGGCAAATAAACTTGATGTCCTGCCACTTGGAGGTGCTTCCTATGCCTTAAATTGAACATTTCCCTCTTCCTCCATCATTAATGAAATGTGTATTATAAATAAATATGTGATTTATCGCTTCATCTTTTTCACTCTTCACATATCCTAATTCTCTTTTCCACATCATCATAGAAATGTGTGCTGCCATTTTAAAAGTAGACCTGAACTGGTTATTATCCACATAGCAGGGGCTACCAAATAATACGGCTTTCTGACACATAAATGTCAGCCAAACATCTTGGTTGGGAGCCTTTTTTCACCTCTACCAACTTCCTAAACCTTACCACTGACCAGTCACTGCGAAGGGCAATCTCTTTGGCTAATAATGAGTTAAAAAAGAGGAATAGAGCAAATATACCTGATGCATTGCCACTTGGAGGTGCCTCCTATGTGGTTCCAGTGGCAGTTTAAATACACGTTGCTTAAAGCTGAATTTTCCCCCTTCCTCTATCATTAATGGAATGTGTATTGTAACAAAATTTAAATCTAATTTATAGTTCCATCCTTTTCAATGTTTACATCATAATACACCTTTCCACCAACCATAGAAATCTGTGTTGCAATTTGAAATGTAGACATCATCCGTTGCCAGCTGATGACATCAGAGCCAACATAAACATTGCTATGGCTTTAGCAACATGAGCGACCCAACACTCACTTTGCTGAAGCTATGGCAATGTTTAGGCATTTATGCATCATCTCTGGAAAAAAGTTCTCTCTCTCTCCCCAAGATCTTACAGGATCTCCCTGGAAGGTAGTGGTGATGTAGCCTTCCCAGAGGACAGTTGGAAAGCATGGGCTGTAACCAGCGCCTAAGAAAGTCAGAAAATACATTCAATTAAAAAGCAAGTTCCTTAATGAATCTTTTGATTTGGATTCGAAAGGAACATGTTTATAAATGTGCATGCACTTGTAGTTTTTTGGTTTGGGGGGAGGTGGTCACTTTAAACTTTGCTTCACAGAAAAACTACACAGTTGATATAATAGCAGTACAAGGCATATTGTGATTTAATAATATTAAAATAACCTTTCTATTTCAATCTGCAGTTGCTGTGATTGTCTTAAACTGCCAAAAAATGTAAAGGTCACTTCCTTCCAACAATGGCAATCAAGGGAAATTCTGTACACTGTCTGTTTATAATGTATGTGATTGCCTCACTGCTTTTGCTAGAAATGTACGCAAAGCTTGAAGTCAAATTACAAACACTCCCAGCAATAGGACTTTCATATTTGCTGTGATATGGTAAAAGGTCCTTCAGATAAAAGGGATGGCGCAGAGTTTGTGCAGATCGTGTCCCTGCCTATAGTAAAACCCAGGGCCTCAGTGCTGCAACGCAAGCCTGCAAACCTCACAGCTAGCATACTCCCCTAACCTAATACAGTACCCATTATTAATCAGGCTAATCAATTTATTATTCCTAGACAAAATTATACTGCAACATTCTAATCTACAGAACTATGAGAGAGGAACTATGAAATGGCCAATTTTAATTCAGTTGCTTGGAATTACAGGTCATTGCCTTGCATTAGTCTGTTCTTTCTTCTTCATCAAAATGGGAGATTTTCTAAAATTACTTGTGATGGGATTACATAAAAAAGGGAGTTTATGTATAAAAGGAAGTTACAGAATTCTAATTAACTGCTTCTTGGAGTCCTACAGGCAATACATCAAAACTTGCACCAGTAGGCACCTCGTCATTACGCAGACAATAAAGGAGTCACTTATATTATACATTCTTTATTGTCAATCGAGGTCTGTTTATTGATGTATTACAGCAGCAGAGCTATCGATGCGATAAACGGCACCAACTGTCTAATCAATTTCCTGTTTGTCTTTGTTTTAACTGGCAGGAAGAAGAATGAAAAAGATTCCGTTGGTTTTGGATCAGTAAGTGACACAGGTATATTCAATATAAGCATTTCAGAAGGATCAATGGGGGAGATTTAATGATTGCATTGTTCTAATCACTGGCGGATATTCCTGAGATGTCTTTGATATATCACATTTGCATATTAAGTGATGCCTGGGCTATGCATTGTAATGTAAGAATTAAATTGATCTAAGTGATAAAATTAGAATTCTGATGTTAAAAGAGAACTACAACCAGAATAAAAATCACCAGTAAACTCATAAAATATCAAATTGTCTGTGTTTGTTTCCTTTTCTGATCGCAAATGAATCTATTGTAAGCAGCTTCTTCCAATCAATAGAAGCGCGTTAGCTAGGAATTATCTGCAGGATGGGAGGTGTTCAGTAATCAAGCACACCAAGGATGATTCAAGGAAGACTTTGTGACACAATTCTGACATTATGACTGAACATGGAACTCTTGCGCCAAATTCAAAAAAAGAAGTGTGACATTTACTTAGGTAAAATGAATTAGGAAAATTCTTATTTACAACATCTTAGACTGGACTTTTGCTTTGGCGACACTAACCACAGCACCCTCCTATAATTGGGTCTCATTAGAGTAATTTGTGTCGAACAGGCCCTAATAGTGACTTGCTCTTGTGATCAGCTATAAACTGTTTTAAAAGAGAAGTGTGGCCAAAGCTTTTTAGGTCATACTTCTTTTCTGGGTCATAGGAGTGCACTTATTTTGCTCTCCTGTGACCCAAAATTACCTTGTAGCAATTTATTGCCTACTGTCGGCTGATGTCACAGAGCTGCTATGAGTGGAGATCCAAGAGGTCATGTGATCGCTCAGTTCTCGGTTTTAGAGCCAATGTGGGACAACTGCAGCATCAGACCAATCTGCACCGCAACAGGTGTAAGTATTTTTTTTTTATATACCCCATACTTCTCTTTTATGAGTAGAAATCTCTCATATAGATTTTTTCTAGCCCTAAAAAAGCATGCAAACCAATAGTAAGAATAGAAGGTATCACACAGGAACCAAGCTATATTGGCACATTTCACTGCTTTACTGCCTCAAATCACTTATATTAGCGCTTCCCATTAGGTAAGCAATGTATTATGGTTGATCTTGTCACCTTGTTGGCCCACATTTGTAGAATCCGGATCAAGTCCTAGTCACAGTAGCCATCGATCAGCTGAACACATTTTCCAGAGAGAAAGGGAAGGAATAAATATGGCTCCTGTGAAAGCTTTCACTAAATCTTGCCATCTGTGTGTGGAATGGAGGCCACTGATCAGACTGTTGGGGGGTATGCTTCACACAGCTGCTGCTGCCTAGCATGTTGCGCATTTGGGGAGCCTAAGGAGAGCTGTGTGGTCCTGCTGGTGTATGTAGAGAATTGGGAAAAGGGGCTTGCAGTGTGGCAGACTTAAGCCGGTCATATAATATTTATTATTATTATATAGAATTTATATAGTGCTGACAGTTTACACAGCTTTTTACAACTTGAGGGTAGACAGTACAGATACAAAACACTTTAATATAGTAGGAATCCGAGGGCCCTGCTTGTTAGGGCTTAAAATCTAAGAGGGAGGGTCAAGAGATACAAGAGGTAATAACTGGGGGATGCGCTGATCGAGAAAAAAAGATATGCCAGATACGCTTCTCTGAAGAGATTTCAGGGATAGTCTGAAAGTAGACAAAGTAGGAGATAGTCGGACATATTGGGGTAGAGCATTCCAGAAGATGGTAGAGGCTTGGAAGAGGTCCTGCAGACGAGTGTGGGATGAGGTGACGAGGGAGCTAGAGACCAGGAGGTCTTGAGTGAAGCGCAGAAGACGATTTGGTTGGTATTTTGAGACCCGGTTAGTGATGTAGCTGGGGGCCAGCTTGTGGATGGCTGTGTAAGGACTCTTAGGCCCCATACACACGAGAGAATTTATCCGCGGATACGGTCCAGCGGACCGTTTCCGCGGATAAATCCTCTCAAAGATTTCCGCAGATTTCTATGCGATGGAGTGTACACACCATCGCATTGAAATCCGCGCGGAAATCCTCTGGCGATGACGTGTCGCGCCGTCGCCGCGATTATGACGCGGCGACGGCGCGACGCTGTCATATAAGGAATTCCACGTATGCGTCAAATCATTACGACGCGTGCGGGGAATCCCTTTGGACGGATGGATCCGGTAAGTCTGTACAGACGAGCGGATCCATCCGTTGGAATGGATTCCAGCAGATGGATTTGTTGTGCATGTCAGCAAATATCCGATCTGCTGGAATCCATCCCAGAGGAGATTTCTCCGCGGAAACAGATCCGCTGGCGTGTACACACCATAGGATCTATCCGCAGAAACCCATTTGCTGGGATTTATCTGCGGATGGATTCTATCGTGTGTATGGGGCCTTCGTATCTTGAATTGAATTAGTTGGTTGAGTGGCAGCCAATGGAGGGATTGGCAGAGAGGGGTAGCAGACCCCAAGCAGTTTGTAAGGTGGATGAGCCTGGCAACAGAATTCATTATGGACTAAGGGGGAATAGCCTATTTAGAGGTAAGCCAATGAGAAGGAAGTTGCAGTAGACGAGAGATGACCAGGGAGATATAAGGATCTAAATGTTTCCAGGTTCAGCAGGGACCAGCTGAATTTTGATCCATTTATGGCCTGCCTTACTGTGTTGGCCACTCAATTCCTGCAGTGCTGGCATGCCAGTTTTGAGGGGCTTCTCTTACTTTTCAACACTTTATAAAATACTGGAATCTACACATCTTTCTGACAACTTTATGTAAACGTTTTTTACCCACACTGATCTGTTGCCCACACTAATATTTGTCATGTGAACACATGACAGAGACCCAGGGAATGTGTGTAATGACAAATATGGTTTCCAAACCTACAAAAAAGGAAAGGCTTATTTCCAGCCACTGACACCAGACCTCAAGGAAGGCAATTTTCCCTTCAAATGGTGCATTCAAAACCTAAAAAACGACACATTTCATTTCACAAAATCTTTGTTAATTTTTTTTTTTTATTGTTTTTGCCTAGCCTTATCTACATCAGTTGGCCAAACCTTACAGGCTATTTATAAAAGTTGGGAGCTATGGCCCATTGTGACCATTCAGATAGCCTGTTTCATCTACCTAGAGAGTAAAAGATGAAACCTAATTGGTCAGTTTAAAAAACACTACATTTTTGTTCCCACTTTTCTTTTCTCCTGTGTTTGTTCTTGCTGACTATAATGCCGCGTACACACCATCACTTTATGTGATGAAAAAAAATGACGTTTTTAAAAACGTCACTTTAATTGACCGTGTGTGGGGGAAAACGTTGTTTTATGTCTTCTAAAAAACGACCAAAAAAAATTGAAGCATGCTTCAATTTTATGTGTCGTTTTTCAAAACGTCAACTTTTACTTCACAGAAATTGACCGTGTGTAGTAAAAAACGTCGTTTAAAACGACGTTTTTTCACCCGCGCATGCCCAGAAGCTAGTTATAAAGCGAGCTTCAATGGAAAAACGTGGTGGAACGTAACCTCGCTTTGCTAGAGCATTGTGAGAAAACGATGGTGTGTAGGCAACTTCGTCTTTGAAAATTGAAGTTTCAAAAACGTCATTTTTTACTTCACAGAAAATGTCGTTTTTTTTCATCACATAAAGTGATGGTGTGTACGGGGCATAAGGCTTCATTTCCACTGGCGTTTTTACAGCCACTGTTGTTAGGCTTTTTTACAGCTTAAAAACGCCTGTCCATGTTTATTTTGTAAAAAAAAAAAAAAAAAAAAAAAATTTTTTTTTTTGTGAGCTGCAGCTTTAAAAATGCCGCGGTCGCGTTTTTGAGCGTTTTTGCGCGTTTTTGAGCGTTTTTGCGCGTTTTTGAGCGCTTTTGAGCGTTTTTTAACGTCTGGCGTTTTTACAGCTCTACTCTGGAGCTTCAGAACGCCCTGGTCCCGCGTTTTTTTTACAGCTCAAAAACGTCTATGCCACTTGCAGCTCAAAAACGCCTATGTGGGAATGAAGCCATAGAATAACATGGACAGGCGTTTTTAAGCTGTAAAAAACGCTCAGAAACGTGGCTGTAAAAACGCCAGTGGAAATGAGGCCTAAAAAGAGTTAATTTATACTTTAATAAATGTTTTAGTTCTGTATTAGTTTTGCTAAATGGAGTCTACCATCCTCATATTTACCTGAAAGATGTTGTCAGATTAATTACTTTTTACTTGTCACTCTAGAAATAAGACCAATTCCCCACACTACGAAATAGAGTACCAGTGTTTATGAGAAAAGACAATTATTTATAAGAAACTATTAGGAAAACCAAATAGTTTTCTTTTTTTTTTTTGTTCAATCATCTTTAGGTCTAATTTACACAGCTGAAAAGTACGCCATGTTTGTTACCGCGCAGAGTTTTTTTTTAACAGATCTAACACAGGTTTATTGCAGTATATGGGACAATGTACACTGCATAAAAAAAAATGTTATGTTTGAGTGCAGTTATTAATGTATAAACACATGGATACTTAAAGAGGTTGTAAAGGAAATCTTTTTTTTCCACTAAATAGCTTCCTTTACCTTAGGCCCCTTTCAGACTGGGGCGGGAGCTGCGGTGGCGGTATAAAGCCGCTAAAAATAGCGGCGCTATACTGCCGGAATTGCCGCGGGTATCAGCCGCTAGCGGTGCGGTATTAACCCCCGCTAGCGGCCGATAAAGAGTTAATATCGCCCGCAATGCGCCTCTATAGAGGCGCATTGCGGGCGGTATTGCCGCGGTTCCCATTGTTTTCAATGGGAAGGAGCGGTGAAGGAGCGGTATACATGCCGCTCCTCTCACCGCTCCAAAGATGCTGCTGACAGGAGATTTTTTTGTCTCCCGTCAGCGCATCGCCTCAGTGTGAAAGCCCTCGGGCTTTCACATTGAGTCTGCAGTGCAGGAGTTTTTCAGGCGGGATAGCAGCGCTATTTTTAGCGCTTTACCGCCTGAAAAACTCCTCAATGTGAAAGGGGCCTTAGTGCAGTCCTCCTTCACTTACCTCATTCTTTGATTTTGCTTTTAAATGTCCCTATTTCTTCTGAGAAATCCTCACTTCCTGTTCTTCTGTCTGTAATTACACACCATAATGCGAGGATTTCTCCCTGGTGTGGAGAAAGCCTCTTGAGGGGGGAGGGGGCAAGCAGGAGTGTCAGGACACTCTCTACTTTGCAGATAGAGAAAGGAGCTGTGTGCTAGTGGGCGTCCTGACACTCCTGCTCGTCCCCTCCCCCCTCAAGAGGCTTCCTCCACACCAGGGAGAAAGCCTCGCAATACTATGTGTAGTTACAGACAGAAGAACAGGAAGTGAGGATTTCTCAGAAGAAATAAGGACATTTAAAAGCAAAATCAAAGGATGAGGTAAGTGAAGGAGGACTGCACTAAGGTAAAGGAAACTATTTACTGAAAAATTTTTTTTCCTTTACAAGGTGCTTGCAGCACTGGCAACTAGAAGAGGGTGAAGAAGAATTCTATGCATGTATATACATACACAGATTTAGGTACCTGTAAGCCTACTGTATGTACACAAGGTCTTTACAGAACATAACTTGTATTTTTTACTCTTTCCACCAGCCTATGCCAGCAAGATACTGTGTATAAACCTCAGTAAATTATTATGTTAGTTTCCAAGAGGCATTAAAACACATCTGTGCTTTTCCCATGCAGAGAATAACAGGTTGGCATTAATGGCCCTTCCTCAGCAGTATACAGTTCACCTTTTCACTCCCTTAGCATCTAGAAGCAAAAGTATCTGGTACTTCTGGGTACAGAGGTGCATATGGCTATTATGTGACAGTGCTGATGCTTGGCATGAGCCGAACACCCCCCGGTTCTGTTCATGCGAACAGGCAAAAAATTTGTTCGAACACACAAACACCATTAAAGTCTATGGGACACAAATGTGAAAAATCTAAAGTGCTAATTTTAAAGGTTAATATGCAAGTTATTGTCATAAAAAGTCATAAAAGGTGTTTGGGGATCCGGGTCCTGCCCCAGGGAACATGTATGAATGAAAAAAAAGTTTTTAAAAGGTCAGTTTTTTTTGGTAACAAGGGGCTAGATTCAGGTAGGACTTACGCCGACGTATCTCGAGATACGCCGCGTAAGTCAAAATGTGCGCTGTCGTAACTATGCGCCATACCCACAAAAATACGCCTGAAAATAGGCTTCTCCCGACCAACGTAACTTTCCTCCGCTGGCGTATCTTAGGCGCATTTTTACGCTGGGCGCATCTTGCACTCCCATTGATTTCCTATGCAAATATGCAAATGAGGGAGATGCGATGATTCCTGAACATACGCGCGTTCGGCCCAGGCTACGTGCGGTGTGTGTAATTTGTACGCCCAGCGCAAACTTGCTCCTCCTAAAAGCAGGGGCAACTTAGCAACAGACGTCCACAGGTCATCTGGAGAGCAGCTACAGCAGCACCATTACGGACGAGCTGAGCAAGCTGAGCACCCACACTTGCAGGACAACACATTTGTATGCCAACATGCCAGGGGCAGCCATGGTCCTAGCAATTCTACTGTGTGACCCGACTCGTAGGAGGGCACGGGAGAGGAAATACCGCACGTGCATGAACATCTTTGGCATGGGTGATTCGGAGGTCTTTCGCATTTTCAGATTCAGCCCTGAAGCCATCCAGGAATTAGCCACAACCCTGCATGATGACATCACCAGCAAGACACATCGCTCACAAGCAGTGCAGCCACTGGTCAATGTACTGGCAACACTGCATTTCCTTGCAAGTGGATCTTTTTAGCGTACAAGTGGAGTCGTGTCTGGGATGTCACAATCCTCCATGAGCAGATGTGTGCACCAGGTTGTCCCCGCAATCCTCAGACGCATGTCCCACCACATCATCAAACCCACCCAGGAGCATCTGCGGGTGAAGGCAATGGCGGATTTCTATCAAATTGCAGGATTCCCATGCACCGTGGGGGCCATTGATTGCACACATGTGGCACTACGGCCCTCCCGTGCCACAGAGCACATATACTGCAATCGTAAGCACTGGCATTCCATCAACGTACAGGTGATAGCCGATGCCAATGCCTCATATGGCACGTCCGTGCCAAACACCCTGGGGCCAGCCACGACAGCTTCATATACCGTCAAAGCCACATCTCCACAGAATTTGAACAGAATGTGTACAGGGACAGCTGGCTGGTTGGTGAGTGACATGGGTGTCAGGCATGACTGTCCGACCCCATGATGCAGACATCACGAGGGGCACATGCACGACTAACATCCTCCTGTCTTTTCCCTTCCAGGTGACGTGGCATATGCCACGTCAATCTCTCTATTTGCGGGCGACGCCAAGCTAAGCAGGGCAATAACTTCTCCTCAGGATGTGGAAACCTTGAAAGAAGATCTGAACAAATGAATGGTGTGGGCAACTATGGCAAATGAGATTTAATGTAGAAAAATGTAAAATAATGCATTTGGGTGGCAAAAACAGGAATGCAATCTATTCACTTGGGGTTGAACCTCTGGGGCAATCTAGGATGGAAAAGTACCTGGGAGACCTAGTAGATGGCATGCTCAGCAATGGCATGCAATGCTAAGCTTCTGCAAACAAATCAAACAGAATATTGGTGTGCATTAAAAAGGGGATTAACTCAAGAGATAAAGTGATTCTCCCACTCTACAAGACTTTGGTCCGGCTTACCCTGAAATATGCTATACAGTTCGGGCACCAGTCCTCAGGAAGGATGTACTGGAAATGGAGTGAGTACAAAAAAGGGCAACAAAGCTAATAAAGGGTGTGGAGGATATTAGTTATAAAGAAAGGTTGCAAGCACTGAACTTGATCTCTCTGGAGAAGAGACGCTTGAGAGGGGATATGATTTTATTTATAAATGCCATACTGGTGACCCCACAATAGGGATAAAACTTTTTCGTGGAAGGGAGTTTAATAAGACACGTGGCTACTCATTGAAATTAGAAGAAAAGAGGTTTAACCTCAAACTGCGTAGAGGGTTCTTTACTGTAAGTGCGGCAAGGATGTGGAATTCCCTTCCACAGGCGGTGATTTCAGTGGAGGGCATCGATATTTTCAAAAAACTATTAGATAAGCATTTGAATGACCGCAACATACAGGAATATGCAATGTAATACTGACATATAATCACACACATAGGTTGGACTTGATGGACTTGTATCTTTTTTCAACCTTGCCATCTATGCAACTATGTAAAACAATAATGCACCTATATACTGTATCCATTTTTTGTTTGGTTATTGTATTCTGTAGGCTGCAAACCTGGCTTAATAAGGTTTGATTTTAAAGGGAAACCTACCTTTTTTAGGGTCCTCAATACCCCCCCCCCCCAGTTCAGCTTTTCTGACACTGAAAGCTGTGATTTCATGTACTGCATAAAGCACCACGCTTAGATGTTATCTTGTATAGTAGACCTATCTGTCTGGATGGATGTAGAGCTACGGTCCATGTGGATGCATAGGGGCTGCCTACACACAGCTCAAAGCAGCTCCAAACTTGTAAACAAACATCTCACTCCCACTATATGACCTTCAGCGCCCATGTGAATGAGGCCTTACATGAAAACATGTATCTTATGCTAGTTCTGCTAGTTCTATTGAAGGCAAACACTCTTCACAATCTTAATGACGTAAGACTACAAGTAATTCCATATTTTTTTTTTTTTTTTATTATACATACAAACTGCATGCTGGGAGCATGCTTGGTAGGAATCAAACAAAAACTCCTACAGTGTTTTGCCCCGTACACACGATCGGAATTTCCGATGGAAAAAGTCAGATGGACCTTTTCCATCGGATTTTCCGATCGACTGTAGCCCCATCTGAGTTTTTTCATCAGAAATTCCGATGAATTCCATCGGAGTTTAGATATAGAACATGTTCTATTTTTTTCCGATGGAATTCCGATCTGATTTGGCCGGGCAAAAGCCAGATTGTGTGTATGTGGCATTAGGCATAAAAAAAATACTAAACATCACACCTGCCACGTTGTGAACTCTATAAACATTTGGCTCAGGTGCTGCATATCCATTCTGAAGAATGCTTTTATCACATTGATTACTCTTCTTATCACCATACAAAAGTAAGTAAGAACAAAATGAAAGGGCCAGAAAACATAAACAGCTACCAAAGCAAAGAAACATATGTATTTCTGAAATAATGAGCCTTATATATAATCCATTGATTCATGTGTAGGCAGATAGTAGGTTGCTGGGTCCAACCTGATAATGAACAATAAAATCAATGCCCACATACCTCTTCTATTATACAGAACAAGTCCTCATTTCGTTCCTTCCTGCATACTTCTTTGTCAGCTGGCTTTTTTATGCTTATTCTTTTTACTTTATTTTTATCCAAATTTCTTTTGATTTCCTCCTTTCTTTAACAGCTCCAATTTCCTCCCTCCCAACATTGTCTTTGGAACAGTACAGCGGAAAGAAAAGAAAAACACATATAATTTGTTACAGATAAACCTCAAATCCTTGCAAATCCCTTGAAATAGGAGAGAGAATTAACCTTGTACAACTGTATGTAAGATGCTGGAAATAGTAATTTTCTTTCTCCTGGTTTCAGAATCCAGCTGCATTTGAAGCAGCAAAGTAATTTATGAAAGTAAGGCTTTGGGCTTGCAAGTGGGGGTCAGTAACCTTTTAGTTTATCCCGTTGTCTGCATATTGAGCTCACTAATTGGATCACTTCCTCTGTTTCCTTTCTGGCCAGGAAGTCATGACACATTGTCTGCCAATTTTTAAAACTCTGGCCCTTTATAATGGCTAGCAAACCGAACAATACCTTATTTGCCATCATCTAATGGTCATTGCAACAGGCACCAAAAAAAAAAAAGGGGGATTATCTATGTGAATAGCTTTAAAGTAGTACTATAGGAAAAACTTTATTTTTCATTTTGAATGGAGTAAGTAAGGGTTAGTTTTTTTTTCGGCATCTGTGTCCCATTGTGGAGATTTCCCTTCACTTCCTTTCCCATAGCCAAACAGGAAGTGAGAAGAAATCCCTGAAAATTAAGGGAATTCCTTAGTGTGCCCAGGTAACTAAAACTAGTGTCCCCATTGGAAGATTTCCCCTTTTCTAGGGACAACCCAAAATGTGTGATTTTCTTTTACTTTCATTTTCAATGATAATGGTAAACAGTACAAATAGAGATTGTGAATCGCCTTTATAGGCATAGACAGCAAAAAATAATAATGTGTGATCTAATCCATCTACACTCTGTCCAAAACTGAAAAAAAAAAAATGTGTGGTCTAATCCATCTACACTCTGTCAAAAACCATTGAATACTAGCACATTATGTGAAACTTACCTGAAAACGAAGATTTCCAGCGATACAATGTCATCACTGGAGGCTGCTTCCATCTTCACCCGTCTTGCTTCCGGGTTCGCAGGCTCCAGCTGTGTGAATGGACTGGAGCCATGATGATATCATTCCAGCGCATGCGTGTGGGAGCCGTCGGTTATGGCACAGGGTTCCTTCAGAGCGCATACGCCAGTGATGTCACTGGCTGCATGTACAATAAATTTACACTACCTATAGGTAAGCATATAGATAAAATTCAAAGGTGGAAGTTTACTTCCTCTTTAGGCAACCTACGGTGTAGCTTCAACTATGTATCTTTTGGAACCTCTTTGTAGTAGCTCAGGTTACACAAGTAGCATGCAACTATAAACATATTAACTTTTTTGTATAGTCAGCAAAGTGAACCTAAGATATCTATAAAGTGAACTAACTTTTTGAATGTTATTTTAGGTGTCTCTTGAATGTCATGAACTTCCAATGAGAACTGTTTGGTTGTAAAATAATTCTGGTTGTTGCTTAACGTTATGCTGGTAGTAGATGACAGAAGACTTTGCTTACATATGTGCAAAAAATACACTGCATTGTAATCTCACGGCAACTATTTACTTTGTATATGTGTGACAGGAAGTCAGGTAAATCTGTGGGTGTTGTCACAGACGGGAGATACATTTCTGCCTTGTTTAGACAATACACCAATTATTATCGGGTGTCGGCTGCAGAAGTAGCCAGAAAGGTTTAAGGGCGTTGGAAAACTTCAGCTGTTCAGAATGAGGCAATTAAGGCCTCTATAAGTAATCCAGAGGATTACTACTGATTGCTGCATCCTGAGGCTTTTTGAGTGAAGGAGAGCAGTGAACAGAAATACTTCTGAAGAGGTGAGGTGCTGTTGATTTTTCTGTGTGATAAAAATCAAAAAGACTATTTGTTTTTTTCTGCTGTATGACCAGCAGTGTCTGCTCAGCAGTAGGCTGTGCCAGACTCCATAGATAGGTTCCTGTGTGGTGAAGGTAGATGCCTGTGTGATTTTGTTTATGCTGTTTGGATGCTTGCAATTGTTTCCAGCAAGATGGAAGAATAAACCAAATTCTTTGTTTTCAACCGTCTTCGGCTGTTTCTCTGTATCGTTCAGTGTGTAGTGAACCCCTCCCCCCCCGCTACCGAGCTAATCCCTTACAATGATTAGTTGTTTTACAGGTTTAAAAGAAAACAGCTTACCTGCAGTAAGTATTGTTTCATTTTACATCTACAAATTAAATAATTCGGGGTAGAGGTGACCAAGCAGGTGGTAAACTTTATAGAGCTTGTCACATTTAATTGACACCCTTCAGATAATTCTGACTCCCTACTGTGTGTTAATTAAGGATTTCTTGCTTCTGAAACGTACTGTTTCTGCAGTTTACCTGTGGGCGGTGAACTGATATTAAAGCATCTCATCTATCTCAATCTTTTATTTTTTTTATTAGGCACAATATATCTTATACAAATCTTGGGATGTTTATTGTCCTTTTCTTCGTCTTGATATAATCAGCTTGATCTGTTTCTGAGAGTCAGGAGTCAATATGGAGACAGAATGGAGATTGGAAGATTTAGGACATGCAATGAATGAAAGGGGGGCACCACAGCACCTTTCGTTCATAGTGTATTGAAACAGAGACACCATCATCTCCAGTTTTAAGTGAAGAGGTAGCAAACATAAGCAACAAAACATCTTCAACATTACAGAACAAGTCCAGTTGAATGTGACTAACTACTAGTAGATATACTTACGGTATCTAAGTTCTAAATGAAGAAGTGGCTCCATGAACATACAAGAACACTCCAATGCTCAGAAGGCAACTTATCTGACAGGTATCACAAACAGCAATACTTCAATGATGCAGGCCACTTCAGACTTGGGAATCCTAGCAGAACTCTGTAAAAAACACACAGAAGAGCACAAACGCGTACTGCAGTACCAAGATTACCATAAGCTAAAAAAATACAAACATAAATCAAGGCAAGCTTCATAGATCACAAATCTAACTGTGGAGGTGATATCATCTTACCAGGGCTATCTTTAATTTTGATTGGGCCCCGGGCAAACATTTTCTTGGGGCCCCCCCTCCATTCTGAGACATACAAAACAATAGCAGATAGATGCAAAAAATCAGTTTACTGCAGGCAGATCACGTAGCGATTGCAATTGTTTGCCAGAGGTTACAGCCTATCCTTACCACTCACTGGCTGGTTACTAGAGGTTACAACACATAGTTTATGCTTGCCGATTGGTTGCTAGAGGTTACTGCAAATTATTAATGCTCACTGATTGGTTGCTATAGGTTAACGCACATCATTACCACTCACTGAGCAGTGGAGCAATCCCAAATAATTGAGCAAGTAAAGCGGCACATTAATACACATACTACAGGAGAGGGTCAGAGAGTGCAGACATACTGCACGAGATTACCAGAGACTGCGGACATACTGCATGAGATTACCAGAGACTTTGACATACTGCACAAGATTACCAAAGACTGCGGACATACTGGAGTCTGCATGAGATTACCAGAGACTTTGACATACTGCACAAGATTACCAGAGACTGTGGACATACTGCACAAAATTACCAGAGACTGCGGACATACTGCACAAGATTACTAGAGACTGCGGACATACTGCACAAGATTACTAGAGACTGCAGACATACTGCAAGAGATTGCCAGAGACTGCAGACATGCTGTACGAGATTACCAGAGACTGCGGACATACTGCACAAAATTACCAGAAACTGCGGACATACTGCACAAGGTTACTAGAGACTGCGGACATACTGCATGAGATCACCAGAGACTGCGGACATGCTGCACGAGATTACCAGAGACTGCGGACATACTGGAGTCTGCATGAGATTACCAGAGCCTGTGACATACTGCACGAGATTACCAGAGACTGTGACATACTGCACAAGATTACCAGAGACTGCGGACATACTGCATGAGATTACCAGAGACTGCGGACATACTGCATGAGATCACCAGAGACTGCGGACATACTGCACAAGATTACCAGAGACTGTGACATACTGCATGAGATTACCAGATACTGTGACATACTGCGCGAGATTACCAGAGACTGTGACATACTGCATGAAGTTACCAGAGACTGTGACATACTGCATAAGATTACCGTGAACTGCATGAGATTACCGTGAACTGCATGAGATTACCGTGAACTGCATGAGATTACCGTGAATTGGGGCCCAGATGACAGTTTTGCAGAGTGCACAGAGGACACAGGAGGCTGTATTTTCGCACTAGACAGTAGAGAGGGGGCGGGACCGAGAACTCCACTCGGAACAGAGCAGCTGTAGTTAGAGCCAGTGATCGGAGTGGGCGCGTCAGTGGAGCTCCCGGCCCTGCCCCCAGACCTCTGTATTCCCCAGCCAGTATAGAGGGGGCCGGGGCGGGAGCTCCACTGATGTGCCCACTCTGATCACTGCTCTAACTAAAGCCACTCTGTTCTGAGCATACAGGCTACATGGGGCGGGGTCAGCGCATCTGTGGAGCTCCCGTCCCACCCCCTCACTGCTGGCTAGATCGGGAATACAGCATCCCGTGTCCTCTGTGCACTCTGCAAAGTCGACGTCGGGGGCCCCAATTCATGGGTAGCGCAGGGCCCCCTACAAAGATTGGGCCCAGGGCAAGTGCCCTATTTGCCCTGCGCTAAAGATGGCCCTGCATCTGACCCAAACATATTCAGGTTGTTAGATTGACATGTTTAGGAGGACATACCCTCTTCTGCTGAAGAAGTGACTGACAAACTGTGAAACATCTTCAACATTACACAAAAAGTCCAGTTGAATGTGACCAACTACTAGTAGATAAACGTTTCCAAGTTCCAACAGAAAAAGTGGCTTGGAGAAACTATGAAACATCTTCAACATTACAGGCCGAGTACTCACGAGCAGACATGTCCGATGAAACCAGTCCGCGGACCGTTTTCATCGGACATGTCTGCCCGGGGACTGCCCGGGGACTTCTGTTCGATGGCTGTACACACCATCGAACAGAGGTCCGCGCGTAAACAATACGCGGGGCGTGTCCGCGGTGTTGCCGCGTCGATGACGCGGTGTCGCCGCGACAATGACGCGCGACGTGGGCGGCCTGCCTTTAAAATGCTTCCACGCATGCGTCGAAGTCATTCGACGCATGCGAGGGATGGCGGGCGGCAGGATATGTACGGTAGGTCTGTACAGACGACCGTACATGTCCGGGCGGACAGGTTTCCAGCGGACTGTTTTAAAGCAAGTCCAGGAAACAGTTGTCTGCTGGAAACCTGTCCGATCCGCCCGAAAATGGTCCGCTAGGGCCAACACACGGCCAAACATGTCTGCTGAAACTGGTCCGCGGACCAGTTTCAGCAGACATGTTTGGTCGTGAGTACGGGGCCACAGAACAAGTCCAGTTGAATGTGGCCAACTGCTATCACACATACTTATCTAATTTCTAACAGAAGAAGGGGCCTGGAGAAACTATGAAACATCTTCAACATTACAGAACAAATCTAGCTGAATCAAACTAATCACTACTAGCTATATCATGACAATAATAAATGAGAACCTTCAAAGACAACGCAGAGAAGTGTTTTTTGGTTATGGAAAAATAGGTACTTACATTTTAATGTGAAATGCCCTTTTGATTCACCGGAAGTGTTATTTTTTAAGACAGCACCACCTTAAAATAACAAATTGTCTCAGATAGTGTCCTGTCACTACTCAACGCAGGACAATGCACTATTAGCTGCTGTTAATGTTTTAAAAACCTTTTATATATAAAGCTTGTAGTTTCATTTGTTTACTGACCCAATTAAAGTGGTTCCCTCATCAGCCCTCCTTCATAAGATCTATGTACAGGAAAAGATAGTAAGGTGTTTACTTGGTTATACTTTGCGTTTTTAACAGCTCATTGTTTTAAGACAAGATTTAATTTTATAGATTAGACTAGAGATGGCCTGGCGGTTAGAGACGAACTTTGCTCATTCGTGGTTCGCCGAACAGGCGGACATCTGGCGATATTCGTGCCCGTCCGCAATTTTACATTGAGACGAACTTTGACCCATGACACATCCATCAGGTGGTACAGGACAGCCAATTGAGACATTTCAGCACATGGACATACTCCCTACCTTATAAATAGACCTGATCTGGTGGCCATTTTACATTCTGCTTTTTGTCAGTGCAGGGAGAGGTTGCTGTGTGGAGCAGGGACAGGCTGTATTGAAACAAATTGCTAGCTAAAAGGTCCACAAAAAGTCGTTTTAAGGACTGGTATAGGTGTACTATTGTTTGGTGTGCAATATATAGGGGTGCAATACACTTATAATATACTTTCTAACATAGAAAGCATATTATAATGGATTTGTATTGTGCACTGTGCAGCATTGTGACTGGTGTATTTGGGTACTGCATAATTTCTTTTCCTGTTTTGCTGCTTTACCTCTTGCTACACACAGTGACAAACGATACAGAAAAAAAGTTTTATAACTGGTGTGATACATTATGCTTTTTGTCAGTGTAGGGAGAGGTTGCTGTGTGGAGCAGGGACAGACTGTAGTGACACAAATCGTTAGCTAACAGTCTGCAGTATATAGGGGTGTAATACACTTATAATATACTTTCTAATATAGAAAGCATATTATAGTGGATTTGTATTGTGCAGCATTGTGACTGGTGGTGTATTTGGGTACTGCAGAATTTTCTGACTGAAAAAAAAGTTTTATAACTGGTGCGATAAACCAGTGGCCCCCCAAAACGACAGATTGAAGTGGGGTGTTATATACCTTCTTCCACATATACTGCGCTTCTCTAGAGACCTTTGTCACAGGGTCATTTAAAAAATGACAGGCAGAGGAAGAGGTAGGCCCTTCCGCAGTGGTGGTAGGGGTAGGGCAGGAGCACCAAGCCGGAGCCAAAGTGGGAAGTGACACAAGGTGCTTTCGATTACGTCAAAGGACGCACCAGACTTGGTTGAGTGGCTCACCACCAGCACCACCATATACCCTCCGCTTGAGTCACAGGAATTATTTTCCGATCCATCAGAAGACATTTCCGATGCGCAGCCATTTTTGGCGTTGGATCAGGAATAGGAGGTAGCAACAGCCGCCACTCAGCAGTCTGACAACAGTACCCAGATCAGCCCAAGGAGGTTGGTTCCCACTGTTGCTGCCTACTCCGTGATCTCTAATGTTAGTGATGGGGAAGGTGACGTCTATGATGACGTGTCTACAGACGTCACGTGGGTGCCAACAAGAGAGGAAGAGGAGGGGATTTCAGAGGGAGAGATGGACCAGAAGATAGGGAGGAGAAGCAGGCCGAACTTACATTGCACAGGAGGGACAAACCAGACTGCTAATGTATCAGGAGCGAGCCATCAACCATGTACGGTCACATCTGGCGGTCCCAGGATGCCGGCCCATGGCTCCGCAGTGTGAGCTTTTTTTAATGTGTCCGTTGCTGACAATAGAGTTGTCATCTGCAGCCTTTGCAGTCAACGCATTAGTCACGGTAAGCCCAACACTCACCTAGGGACAATTGCCTTAAGAAGGCACCTGGCCTTTCATCACCGAGCCCAGTGGGAGCAACACCATCAGAACTCACAAAGCCACACTCCAGGCTCTCACCGTCCAGCCTCTTCTCCTTCTCCTTCTCCTCTATACTCATAATTGTTCTCCACTCTACCTTCCATCATGCTGTTCTCAAGTTTTTCTGCAAAAAGGCAGGCTTCCTTGGCCCGAAAATTCGATCATAAAAAATGATGACGCCGGATAACCCTCTTGCCCAATGGTTGACCGTTGGCTTGTCGGAAACTGATAGCCTGCCAACTACTGCCATATAAACTTGTGGACTCGGAGGCCTTCCGAAAATTTGTGGCCATTGGAACACCACAATGGAAGGTCCCAGGAAGGAAATATTTCTCACAGAAGGGCATCCCAGAGCTATATGGCCATGTTCAGCGGCAAGTGAATGTATCTCTGGCACACAGTGTCGGTGCCAAGATACATCTGACCACAGACATGTGGTCTAGCAAACACGGGCAGGGAAGGTATATAACTTTTACTGCCCACTGGGTGAACCTTCTGACGGCCGTCAAGCATGTAACCGTGGCACCCATGTAGATTTGGTTTTACCACCACGGATTGCATGCAGGCTTGCCTCTTCTTCTCCTCCTCCTCCTACTCCATCCTCCCTCTCCTCCTCAGGTGGACTCCTCCTTTTCCAAAGCTACTGTCTCTTCCGCTGCCCCGCCCAAGATCCCCAGAACCTATTTGACATGCCAGGTGAGACGTTGCCTTGCTGTGCTGCATCTGTTGTGCCTGGAAGACAAGAGCCACACTGGTCCTGCACTCCTTTCAGCTTTACGTTCACAGGCAGATCAGTGGCTAACACCGCTCAATTTGACAGTTGGTAAAGTGGTGTGCGACAACAGTGCCAATCTGCTGAGCGCGCTGAAACAGGGCAAAATTACACACGTGCCATGCATGGCACACGTCCTGAACTTGGTCGTGCAGCGATTCGTTGCCAAATACCTTGGGTTTCAGGATGTCTTGCGGCAGGCCAGGAAAATCTTGGGCCATTTCAGAAGATCTTACACGGCCATGGCTCGCATGGTGACATTCAGTGGCGACACAACCTGCCCGTCAGACATCTTATTTGTGACTGCCCGACGCGATGGAACTCAACCTTGTAAATGCTTGATAGGCTTCTCCAGCAGAAACATGCAGTTAACGACTACCTGTACGAACTCTGCGGCACGACAGGTTCTGGGGAGCTTGTTTTTTTTCTGTGTAGGCTTCTTTGAGGCCCTTGAAAACCATTCCTACAGAGGTTCATCTACATTTACTACCCTTTGTTTTACTACAGCCATGAAAGGTGTATTAAAAGTCTGGCTGATGGCCCACACCCTAATGCCTCGTACACACGACCGTTGTCCTCGGCAAAAACCATCAAGGAAACTGCTGGCAGAGCTTTTTTGCCGAGAAAAACGGTCGTGTATATGTTTTTGGTCGAGAAAACTGTTGTGGATCTCGACGAGAAAAAAAGAGAACATGCTCTCTTTTTTCTCGATGGGAGTCTCAATTTTCTCGTCGTGGTTCTCATCGGGCTGGTTTAAACATGATCGTGTGTATGCTTAAAAACCCACGCATGCTCAGAATAAAGTATAAGACGGGAGCGCACCTTCGGTAAACGTAGCGTTCGCAATGGAGATAGCACATTCGTCACGCTGTAACAGAGTGAAAAGCGCGTATCGTCTCTCACCAAACTTTTACTTAACATGTGGTAACATGAGATTAGCAAAAGCAGCCCCAAGGGTGGCGCCAGTGGAATCGAACTTCCCCTTTATAGTGCCGTCGTACTTGTTGTACGTCACCGCGTTTAAAAACGATGAGATTTTGTCTCGACAGTGTGTATGCAAGGAAAGCTTGACAAGAACCTCGTTGAGAAAAACAACGTTTCTTTTTACGACGAGATTCTCGGTCATATGTACGAGGTATAAGTCCTAGCCCCCCTGATCATATCTTGCCACATACTCCCTTATGGCCTAATCCATTTGTACTGAAATGCGCCTCTATACACTCATGTCAGGACAGTGAAGTGACAACATTAATTGCATGGTGTTACTGGTGATATCCAGCAGTTTCCTAATGCTGATTGCTGGACAACAAGAGTGCAGACAGACTTTAAACATGGCGCTATGCATTTATAAAGATTAATGTGTTGAATGGCTGTTTAATGTTCATTGAGTAATTCTATGATGAATTTCCAATTTAAGAAAAATTAGGTTGAAAGGTCAGACTGATTTCTTGCATCACTCCTGGGTTCAATACATTTAGGCCTGTTGCACAGTATGGATGACTGTGTATAAGGGGGGTTCTGATTGGCTGGATGTTGGTGCAAACTGGTGTAAATCCCCACCCCACTTCTTGTAAAATAGAACAACAACCCACACGTCACTTACAGCCCTCTACCTTTGTGCCAGTCTCCTTGCCAGAGCCCTTCCCATGATATTGCTGGCCATTAGCCTTTATATTTAAAGAAAGGAATTCCCACACAAAATATAAGTGTTTCCACACTTTACTGATGTCTTTAGACCCATCATATCACATAGACATACTATTTGGGGTCACTTGGCATTACTTTGCCAATCACACATATGGTGGACGCACTGTCGCAGTCATTATGTGAAAGCAGCACATTACTTAGCGCTCTTAAGCCATTTCCCCTTTTGCATAGTCTCTTGCTCCTTGGGAGCACCACAGTGTTGGGACCCATCTCTTTGTATGCTATATCTGCAGCATGCTGCTCTATTCAAACCAAGATTCACTTTGCCAGCAGAGATTAACAAGGTACCTTATATAGTATATCAATCTCTCTTTTCAAGTCCCACTCCATAGCTCTACTCAGCCTGGCGTACTCCCTGAAGTTACTCTCCTAGTGCCAGAGTCATTAGTACTCACTCAGAGGACTATGACTTTGCCATTGCCCCTCATCTAGTCGTTCCAGGAACAGGACTGCTACAGCTGCTCTTACTGAACTCTGTATACTTCTTCTGGAACTTCTGTCTTGAGCAGGGCCTTGACTGTGCTGACTAAATCTGCATAGGTGTGGGTAATTGGCTCCCATGCCCCAACTGCCCTAGGCTCCTCCCAACCTGGTATACTGTATATATTGGCACTAACTCCACCTATTACATAAGGGCAGAAGGACTTTGTCTAAAATGGGCCCAACACCCAATTACATTATTTGCTGTTACCACACACTGTTTTGGGACAGAGTCATCTAGTGGTAGACTAGCTAACTACACCTGCTTAAATGTGTAATTTCGGAAGGTTGTAGTAAGCTCCTGAATCACTTTACGGTGGCGTTCTTTCTTTAGGTTGCTTCTCTGTTTATGTGATTCAGGGTTCAGTCTTTTGATTGTTTTAAAACACTTGTTAACATAGTCTACTTCCTCTGACCTTTCTTTAATTGTTTTTAACATAGTAATCTAGGTCCTGTAGCATTTTACTAAATAATGATTCTTCCACACTTATAGCATGTTTCTCTGCCCTGTGTTCTGTTTTCAGGGCACTTTAGTGTTGTCTCTTTGATTTTTTAGATTGATACAGCTAATGAATCAATATCATCTAGGATCTTTGCTTTTAGAGTTGGTAATCCTGACTACAATTTTATCTCTAATCATTAGGATTCCATTGTCTTTAAAAAATGAAGCCCGTGGCTTTTAGCTCCATTAAGAATTTTTCATAACTGTTATTGTGAGACACTGGTTGTGTCCAAAGTTGATATCTCTGAAACACATACAGTGCCTTGTTAATTTTGTGAAAATAGTGCAGCGCTGCGTATCTATAAATCTTATATAAACAAATAATTATACATTCCATAAAACAATTTATGAAAAAAGAAAATAAATTATAAAAAACAGTTCATATGTAGATTTCCAAAGCTGTCACCGCTGTGAAAAATCATATTTAAATGAATCCAATGTTCAGTGCACACCACCACCTGCTAAAATGCCTGCTCACCTCAAGGATGAGTATAGAACTCATAAACAGATCACTCCATGTGTCCACCACGATCAATCCACTTTACCAATGGTAGCAATTCCTACAGTCTCCAGACTGCACCTCTGTGTGGGTAATCAACGTTTGAATTGTCTCCAAACACCAGCTTCCTCCATTCGCTTTTTAATAATCAATTCCACTTATGTATCCAGGGGTTAAGGACATGAAACAAAAAACACAAGTACCATAGTGTTCTTTGTTTTTGAATTTATTAAAAAAGCCCCCCTAAAAAGTTACACTTACAAGAAATAACAATAAAAACCGCATGTATCAAATTACCAGCTCATACACAGCAGATCTAGACTCACGGTGCTTCGACTGACATCACAGATACGACTCCTCCCGTATCGGCCTCTCATTGGCCTTCATCAGTAGATGGGTGGGTCAAATAATCTTTATCTACAGGGACAAATTATATCTTTATTAAGACCTCATTGACCATTCATTAAAAATCTCAGATTTATATATATATATGTATGAATCAATCAATCACATATATAAAAAATCATTTGTACACCTATCCTATCCTAAATAATAATAATAATAATAATAATAATAATAATAATAATATAGATTCTCCCGAAGCTCCTTTACCTTTTTCAAACACTGCCCATCCCGGTCCCCTATAAGCACTTGAGAAAACTTCAAGCTGACCTACTTAAATTTACAAGGAATTACAGGAGACACAGGGTACCCCAGAAGATACTAATGGTAGCGCGCTCGGACGGCGGCCTTGCATTTCCTAATCTGGTCAAGTACTATGAGGCCGCGCAGCTGCGCGCAGTGGCCTCGTGGTTCACCCAACGGTCCTACAACAGGTGGACGGAGATCGAGAAGTTGTGGCTGGCCCCGACCCACCCCAATAGTTTGCTGTGGGGCGCGGATGCGGAGGCCCCCCTGAACGCCTGCTGGGCTCGGTGGCGCAGCTTCGGCGACTATGGTGTCGACTGTCGCGATTGTGCGGACTCTCGGCGGAGCGCTCGCTTTTGAATTCCTTTATGTATAATCCCAAGGTGCCAGATAGCCTCACCCACCAAATGTCCCATCCGTGGACGTCACGGAACTTATTTCACTTTGGGAGCCTGGTGGATCCTATGTCACGTAAACTCCTGCCCTTTTCTACCCTCCAGGCCAAATATGATCTCCCCAAGACGGTATTCTATGGTTACCTGCAAATTCGCCACTACGCCTTGTCTATAACACCCAACCTGCAATTCTCCCCCCCAACCCCCTTTGAAAGATTGGTCCTGGCCGGATCGACCCAGAAAGGCCTAATTTCGGATATCTATAAAATACTAAATTCTTACCCCCTGGAATCCCTAGGCAAACACCCCTATATGTTAAAATGGGAAAAAGCCCTGGGAGAGGAACTCTCTCTGGAGCAATGGCGGACTATCTGGTCCCAAGCAGCTAAGAGCTCCCTTTGCACCTTATACAAGGAGAATACATATAAAATACTTCTCTTCTGGTATATGACTCCCGATGTGCTCCATGCCATATTTCCCGCTAGCTCCGATCGCTGCTGGCGATGCCAAGGGGACAGGGGCTCCCTCTTTCACATCTACTGGAGCTGTCCACTGATTACCCCCTACTGGTCTGATGTTCAGCACCTGCTTAGCTGCCTCCTAGACACTCAGATCCCCATGTCCCCAAAATTTTTTCTTCTGGGTCTATCCCCCCTGAAAATTTCCACGCCTTGCAAAAAACTGCTACGCCATGTCCTCACGGCCGCCCATTGCCTTGTTGCCCTGAACTGGAAAAAAAGGTCCCCCCTACCCCTGAGGCCCTGCACGCCAGGATTAAGGATGTGGAGCTGATGGAGAGAATGACCGCCAGGATACAGGATAGACTGGAGACCCACGACATTGTCTGGGAACCATGGCGCCTTCGGGAGGATTCACCTTGATCAGGTAGCTGTGCCAATCCGATGATCGTTTCCCCTTCTTCCCACCCCCCCTCCTATCTTCTATCTGTTCTTTTTGTTTTTACTCTTTCTCTTCCTCTCTCACTCTCTTTAACTATCTCTGTTCTTTTGTGTACGCAGCTTCGCACCATGAAAACATTGGTCGCTGTACGGCGACACCCTTACCTTAAGTTATGTGCCTG
Source organism: Rana temporaria (assembly GCF_905171775.1). Taxonomy (NCBI): domain Eukaryota; kingdom Metazoa; phylum Chordata; class Amphibia; order Anura; family Ranidae; genus Rana; species Rana temporaria. The sequence goes on from NC_053491.1 coordinate 324,543,254, forward strand.
TGTATTATATAGGACCGTGTAGACGGTTCATATTTGTTATTATCTGCACTGAAGCAGTAGGACACCAAAGGAAAGTTGAACTGTGCCTTGTCTACATGTGCCTCTTCATGCTGCGACATGTGGCTTTGTGTTACGTAAGATATGTACTCCTTCTTTTTCTTATTTTCAATAAAAAGTTACTTGATAAAAATAATAATAATATACAAAACTACGGCTTGTCCAAAATTTGAACACAGGACCACTCGCACCCAGAGAGAGAATCGTACCCCTAGACCAGTGTTTCTCAATTCCAGTCCTCAGGCCCCTCCAACAGGTCAGGTTTTCAGGATTTCCATTATTTTGCACAGGTGATTTGATCAGTTTCACTGCCTTAGTAATCACCACAGCCTTTTCATCTGAGGGAAATCCTGAAAACCTGACCTGTTGGGGGGGCCTGAGGACTGGAATTGAGAAACACTGCCCTAGACCAACAAGCCAAGTTACACTTACCATATTTCATGAGCATATATCACTTTATAACATATTAAAATCAATAATTAATGAAATCTACTGTGCATTTATTATGCGACCCCATTTAACCATTTTAGATGAAGCAATTCAGATCGAAATCTATATTAAGCCCCCTGGGCGCTAAAACGTGGGTCTCATATATCCAGGCAGATTCGCACTGGCTCAATTGTCTTATAAAGTTGCCCCCTCACCTTCTCAATTGCCCAGAATTTAAGTTGTTTGGGATTCCTATCATGAATCTCTCTAAAGTGCTTGGAAACGCAATATTCCTTTCTTCCTTTTTTAATATTGTTGATGTGCTCCCGCACTCTAACCAATAGAGGTCTAGATGTCCGACCAACATATTGAAGTTTGCAGGAACACTCCAACATGTATACCACCTTCTCTGAAGAGCAAGTTATAAAATCTTTGATTTTATGTGTTCTTCCTGATGCTGTGGCTGTGAATTCACTTTTCTTCTTTACATTACTCCCTTTTGTGGTCCTACACGCCAGACATCTCCCACAAGCGTAAAAACCCGTAAGAAAGGGAGTCAAGCCACGTGCACACGATCAGTCCATCCGAATAGAACGGTCCGTTTAACCGATGAAGCTGACTGATGGTCTGATGTGCCTACACACCATCAGTTAAAAAAACGATCGAGTCCAATGCGGTGACGTAAAACACAACGACGTTCTGAGAAAAATGAAATTCAATGCTTCCAAGCATGCGTCGACTTGATTCTGAGCATGCGTGGGTTTTTAACCGATGCTTTTGCATACTAACCGTCGGTTTTGACCTATCGGTTAGGCGTCCATTGGTTCTATTTTAAAGCAAGTTGTAAAATTTTGGACCGAAGGATAACTGACCGATGGGGCCGGTTTAATCGGTTTGGACCGATGAAACGGCCCTTCAGTCCGTTTCCATCGGTTTTGACCGACCGTGTGTACGCGGCCTCAGGGTACCTGTTTGGTTGTTTTTGTTGGAGGGGTCTAACACTCCTTGTGCTAAAATGTCTCTCAGATTAGGTGCTTTTTTGTACACAATAGGGGAGAACACCTCCCAATACTTTATCTCTCAGTAATACATTCCAGTGTCTTTTAATTATATTCTCAATCTTATTCTTCTGAATATTATAACTTAATACTATCCTATATTCCTCTCCTTTCCTTCCTACCTTTTCTTTCGTTTTCAGCAACTCTTTTCTTTCCATATTCTTCACCTCCTCTAGTTGTTTATTAACCCGCTGAACATCATAGCCTTTTTGTATGAATTTTTCTTCAAACATTACTGCTTGTTCCTCAAATTCTTCATTCCTGGTACAGTTCCTCCTGAGTCGGATGAACTGTCCTTTGGGGATATTCAATAACCATGGCCTATGATGGCAACTGTCCATGGCTATATAGCCATTCTGTCTGTAGGCTTACAGTCATTTTTTGTGAGAATTTCCCCTTATTGAATGTATATCTCCACATCTAAAAAGACCATTTTCTGTTTGTTATACTGCCATGTTAGTTTTATGTTTTTTTCATTTTGATTCAACCTGTCCATGAAGTTAGGTTTCAGACGTGTTAAGAAGGGAGGAGTCGTATCTGCGATGTCAGGCGAAGCATCGTGAGTCTTGTAAGTGTAACTTTTTTAATAAATTCAAAAGCAGAGAACACTATGGTACTTGTGTTTTTTGTTTTATGTCCTTAACCCCTGGATACATAAGTGGAATTGATTATTAAAAAGCGAATGGAGGAAGGTGGTGTTTGGAGACAATTCAAACGTTGATTACCCACACAGAGGTGCAGTCTGGAGACTGTAGGAATTACTACCATTGGTAAAGTGGATTGATCGTGGTGGACACATGGAGTGATCTGTTTATGAGTTTTATACTCATCCTTGAGGTGAGCAGGCATTTTAGCAGGTGGTGGTGTGCACTGAACTTAGGATTCATTTAAATAGGATTTTTTCACATAGGTGACAGCTTTGGAAATCTACATATGAACTGTTTTTTTATAATTTATTTTCTTTTTTCATAAATTGTTTTATGGAATGTATAATTATTTGTTTATATAAGATTTATAGATATGCAGCGCTGCACTATTTTCACAAAATTAAAGCGGTAGTTCACCCACAATCCCATGATGTTACCATCGAGACAGGCATTGTAGCGCGAGCTACAGTATGCCTGTCCCGATTTTTTTAACCCCGTACTCACCTCGTAGTCGTCCATCGTAGATTCCGGCTCCCGCGGGGAATGGGCGTGCCTATGGAGAGGGAGGATGATTGACGGCCGGCCCTGGCACGTCACTCTCCCCGAAGACAGCCGGAGTAGGTCTCGGCTCTTCACGGCGCGTGCGCACAGGCTATGCGCACGCGTCGTGAAGACCAAGCCTATTTCGGCTATTTCCGGAGAAGCGTGACGCGCCAGAGCCGGCCGTCAATCATCCTCCGTCTCCAGAGGCACGCCCATTCCCCGGTATCTTCGATGGACGACTACAAGGTGAGTATGGGGGGAAAAAATTCGGGACAGGCATACTGTAGCTCGCGCTACAGTGCCTGATTTAAAGGTAAAAGAAAAAATTTTTTTTTTTTTTTACTGTCGATAGGGTGAACCCCCGCTTTAATATTGCAGTAGGTGTGGTGTATCACTATGTGTTCAGCAGCTGTGTAGACACTCAGAGGTTTATATTTGTTGTTGTTTATTTCTCACATTATTATAGGAGTCATTTATTAGTATTGTGGCGCTAATTGTTTTTCTAACAATTTACATACAGTGCCTTGAAAAAGTATTCATACCCCTTGACATTTTCCACATTTTGTCATGTTACAACCAAAAACATAAATGTATTTTATTGGGATTTTATGTGATAGACCAACACAAAGTGGCACATAATTGTGAAGCAGAAGGAAAATGATAAATGGTTTTCAATTTTATTTTTTTTTACAAATAAATATGTGAAAAGTGAGACGTGCATTTGTATTCAGTCCCCTTGAGTCAATACTTTATAGAACCACCTTTCGCTGCAATTACAGCTTTTTGGGGATGTTTTTCACATCTAGAAAGTGACAATTTTGCCCATTCATTCTTCTTTGCAAAATAGCTCAAGCGTTGTCAGATTGCATGGGGAGTGTCTGTGAACAGCAAGTTTCAAGTCTTGCCACAGATTCTAAATTGGATTTAGCTCTCGACTTTGACTGGGCCATTCTAACACATGAATATGCTTTGATCTAAACCATTCCATTTTAGCCTTCATGATGCTGTTTGTTCACTAAGGTTCTGTAACAAACCTCTGAGGGCTTCACAGAACAGCTGTATTCATACTGAGATTAAATTACACACAGGTGGACTCCATTTACTAATTTGGTGACTTCTGAAGGTAATTGGTTCCACTAGATTTTAGTAAGGGGTATCAGAGTAAAGGGGGCTGAATACAAATGCACACCACTTTTCACATATTTATTTGTAAATAATTTTGAAAAACGTTTATTATTTTCCTTTCACTTTACAATTATGTACCACTTTGTGTTGGTCTATCACTTAAAATCTCAATAAATTACATTTATGTTTTTGGTTGTAACATGGCAAAATGTGGAAAATTTCAAGGGGTGTGAACACTTTTTCAAGGCATTGTAGCTTTCTTTTGTAGATTTGCAAAATTTCTAAGATTAACTAGGGTTTCCAATAACTATAAAGGGTGAATTACTGCACTGTCTAGTGAATGGTTCTACATCACTCTAGTGTGATAGATATACAATAGTGCTGCAACTAAATGTGAGACACACACAATGAAACTATTCTAAAAAAAATAAGCTGCGCTATGAGAAAAATTAAATAAGTGACAAATATGACCAATGCATCGACAAAATAATTATGTGATGCTAATATCAGCATCAATAGGGGTTAATCAGGCTCCCAATCCGCTGAAAATAATAATGATAAACCAAGAACTGTGCTACTTCAAGATATAACATATAAATCATAAATGAGCATGGAAAACTTCAGATGATCAAAAAAATCATATATTTCTTAGGGCCATATGTCCTATAAAAGTCCACAGTTTTTTAGACGAAAAAGTTCCTGTAATCATGCATTACTCCAAGGGTTAATTCCTATGTGAGATCCACAGTTCACTTGACATCTGTGACTTCAAACCAAAAAACCCAAGAAATAGTGATGAGTTGAGAAAGAAAGGTTCCTCCACCAAAGATACCACTGCCGCTTACCGGATAAATTGATCTCTATTTAGGGAGATCAAAGAAGCCTGTGGCTTATACCCCAGCCCGGGTCTCTATGCCTGTCAGCAAGGTATCAGAGCTCCTCTGCTCTAGATGTCCTCGGTACAGCCCGAGGTTCCCCATATTGGAATGAAAAAAGCCTCTTCTCTACTTGATAGGTGCCTTTTCTTTCTCTCACAAAGCAAACTTCACATAAGCAGCTCTCTCAGGTCTTGGCCTGGGAAGCGATTTCTTTCATTCCAATATGGGGAACCACTAACCGCGGGCTGTACCAAGGGACATCTAGAGCAGAGGAGCTTTTTCGCCTCAAATACTGTGGACTTTTATAGGACATATGGCCCTAAGAAATATATGATTTTTTGATCATCTGAAGTTTACCATACTCATTTATGATTTATATGTTATATGTTATATCTTGAATAAAATAAAAAAAATAGAAAAATGTGTTGCACCGACCCTTTAAGACCATATGAAATAAAGTGTCAATACAAATAAGCACCACCAAAAGTATAAAAGTGCATATTAAAGTGCAAGTAAAAAATATCAAAGATTTGCAATAAAGATAACAGGCATATAGTGCTTCCATCTCGTAAAAATAAAGCACATTAAAACAGGGTCTATCAAATAAACATCCCATCACAATCTGTATGAGTCATAACCTCTGTGTTCCACCACCAATTGCCCACGATTGCAGCTGACCAGAGGTTCAGACCCCATATGATAGGAGGTCTTAAAAGGCTTCATTGCACCAAGTTTAACCAGGGGTAATACAACCAGTATCTCAGCTCCTTTAGACTCCATACAGGTTAAGCCAGGTGATTATCCATATGGGGAATAAAGTTGAGGAACTCCACAGTGTAGTATGAATTGGCAATTTTTTTTTATTAAAACAAAAAGCTACTCACAAACGTATGTAACAAAGAAAACATTTAGCCAGATTCAGAGAGAGTTACGCCGGCGTATCAGTAGATACGCCGACGTAACTCTGAATCGGCGCCGTCGTAAGTTTAAGTGTATTCTCAAACTGAGATACACTTAAACCTAGCTAAGATACGACAGCCTGCGCCGTTGTATCTTAGGGTGCAATATTTAGGCTGGCCGCTAGGGTTGAGTTCGGCGTAAAAAATGTAAATGCCTAGATACGCCGATTCACGAACGTACGTGCGCCCGTCGCAGTAAAGATACTCCGTTTACGTAAGGCGTTTTACGGCGTAAAGTTATTCCATCAAATAGCTGGCCTAGTCAATGTTAAGTATGGCCGTCGTTCCCGCGTTAAAATTCGAAAATTTTACTTCGTTTGCGTAAGTTGTCCGTGTATAGGGCTGGACGTAATTTACGTTCACATCGAAACCAATACGTCCTTGCGGCGTACTTTGGAGCAATGCACACTGGGATATGTACACGGACGGCGCATGCGCCGTTCGTAAAAAACGTCAATCACGTTGGTTCACCAAACATTAACATAAAACACGCCCCCCATCCTCATTTGAATTAGGCGCGCATAGCCGGCCCCACTTACGCCACGCCGCCGTAAGTTAGGAGGCAAGTGCTTTGTGAATACAGTACTTGCCTCTCTGACTTAAGGCGGCGTAGCGTAAATACGATACGCTACGCCGCCTTAAAGATGCGGCGACCTACTTGAATCTGGCTAATTATATCAATACAGCCAAACTGCACCGCTCACCGAGCTGGTGTGGTGTTGCCACTGCTAAGCACCTTCAAACACGTTTCATGACCACAGACATCATCAAGGGGCAGAGGACACCGTCGGTGGTAGTAAACACTATAGTCTTGGATTACTCACTGCCCTGTTGGCTTTTGGTTGCAAACATTGGTAGTTCTAGGACTAGGAGATGTTTTCATCTATTGTTCTGACAATAGAGGAGTATACAGGATGGCGTATGTGCATCTTGATTAAGCAAGGCAAGATAAGACACTGGAACTGTGGTTTGAAGATTTGCTAAAGACCATTGGTCAGATAAACATGAAGAAAAATGGACCCAGCAGCTCTCAACAAATTTATAGAACATTTAAGAGGAAGCATGGAATTCTACTGTGGCACAGTCTAAGATATAATCTAAACATCTGAACGTGACTTTCCATTTGAGAGTGCTGCTAAATGTTTTCGTTGTTTCTTATAATAAATGTTATGCACTGTTGATGTCTGCTTGAGCCACACCATAGACCAGCCTTTCTCAACCTCTTTAACATGGCTTGACCCCTGGAATGAACTTTAATTGCTCAAGGAACCCCTGCAAATAATTATATCTACAGGTCACAAAACATTAGGGTGAACAGTAAGTTGTAGAAGATATAGGAATACATAACAGAATAAGGAATGTGGCATTCTTAGCATATTTGACAACTCCGGACTGCGCTGTATAACAATATTTTTAGTAATAATAATGAAATGAAACAAATAATAATGATAATAACCAGAAAAAAAACGTAGTGAACATTGTATATACTACTGTCTCACAGTAGCCTCATGTGGGAGGTTTTTCAGTGTGTGCTGTATGTTTTCTCTGCATGCTCATTAAACCTAGTGGACTTCTTCAACGGCATTGTCATTAAGTGGAAAAATGACCCCTTCCTTACATTGGTCCCCTGGACAAGTTTCCTCCCACACTGATAGTCAGTGAAGGGCACTGGTATACTGGTGGTCAGCGGAAAATGCTCCTTATATTGGGGATCAGTGGGATAAAGACTTTTTACGCTGGTGGTCAATAGGAAAAATGCCCCTTACATTGGTGGTCAGTGGAAAAAAAGCTTCTTGTATTGGTAGTCAGTAGGGAGTCCCCTTACATTGGTGGCTAATGGGAAGAATGCCCCTTACATTGGTGGTCAGTTGGGAGAATGCCCCTTACATTGGTGGTGGTCAGTGAGAAGTATGCCCGTTACACTGGTGGTCAGAGGGTAGAATGCCCATTGCAGAATGACCCTTGCTTTGGTGGTTAGTTGGGAGAATGCCCCTTACATTGGTGGTCAGTGAGGAGAATGTCCTATTTATGGGTACCTGTAAAGATCATTAGAGTCAGTGGTTACTTTTCTGAGAGACAGACATTGCTCACTGCTCAAGGAAGTAGGGATGAACTTCAAGTTCGAGTCAAACTCATGTTCGACTCGAACATTGCCTCACATTAGAACCTGCGAACAGACCAAAAGTTTGTGTGAACTTTAGAACCCCATTAAAGTGTACGGGACTCGAACGTTTGAAATCTAAAGTGCTAATTTGCAAGTTATTGTCCTAAAAAGTGTTTGGGGACCTGGGTCCTGCCCCAGGGGACATGTATCAATGCAAAGGGAGCAGTGATTTTAATAATGCTTAAAGTGAAACAATAAAAGTGAAATATTCCTTTAAATTTCGTACCTGGGGGGTGTCTATAGTATGCCTGTGAAGTAGTGCTTGTTTCCCGTGCTTAGAACTGTCCCTGCACAAAGTGTCATTTCTGAAGGGAAATAAAGTCATTTAAAATCACTTGCAGCTATAATGAATTGTCAGCTCCCGGCAATACAGAGAAAAGTCATTCATAAAAAAAAAAAAATGTGAGGCAATGTTCCCGAAAAAACTCCCGAAAAATGCTCCTGAAAAACCTGCAGTTTTTAAAACTTTTTTTTGCATTGATACATGTCCCCTGGGGCAGGACCCATGTCCCCAAACACTTTTTAGGACAATTACTTGTATATTAGCCTTTAAAATTAGCACTTTAGATTTCAAACGTTCCAGTCCCATAGACTTTAACAGGGTTCTAAAGTTCACACAGACTTTTGGTCTGTTCGCAGGTTCTGGTGCGAACCGAAAAAAATCGCAGATCGCCGCCATTACTAGTAACAAAATAAAAATAAATAAAAATGCCATAAATCTATTCCCTTGTTTGTAGATGCTATAACTTTTGCACAAACCAATCAATATGTAGAAGAATACATATCAGCCTAAACTGAGAATTTTTTTTTAAATTGTGATATTTATTAAATCAAAAAGTAAAAAATAGTGGGTTTTTTTTTCAAAATTGTCGCTCTTCTTTTTGTTTATAGAGCAAAAAATAAAAACCACAAAGGTTATCAAATACCACCAAACAAAAGCTCTATTTGTGGGGAAAAAAACATAAAGGCCCGGATTCACATACAGCGGCGCATATTTATGCCGCCGTAGCGTATCTACTTTACGATACGCCGACGCAGCGCAGAGAGGCAAGCAAAGCCAGTGCTGCCAAAACTGCGTTGGGTTTCCTAGGAGTAAGCCGGCGTATGTGGAAGTGGGCGTGAGCCATGCAAATGAGGCGTGACCCCATGCAAATGATGGGCCGAGCGCCAGACAGATATGTATAATTAACGGCGCATGCGCCGTCCCGTGGACACATCCCAGTGCGCATGCTCAGAATCACGTCGGAACTACTCCCTAAGATACATCAGATCACTGCCTACGGCGTGAACGTAACCTACGCCTAGTCATATTCACGTCAAACGTAAACTTCGGAAAATACGACAGCTTGTGTTTCCTTTGCATGGATGCTGCTGAGTTACACCTCCTTTATGGGGCATAACTTTACGCCGGACGTATGACTTTATGCGCACTGCGTCAGCGGACGTACGTTCGTGAATCGGCGTATCTCCCTCATTTGCATATGTGAATAGAAAATCAATGGGAGCGCCAAATATGTCCAGCGTAAATATGCGCCCACTCTACGGCGGGGTAGGCAAGTTACGTCGGTCGGATGAAGGCTATTTTCAGGCGTATCTTAGTTTCTGAGTCTGGCGCATAGATACGACGGCGCATATTTGCATTTGCGCGGCGTATCTGGAGATATGTCGGCGCAAGTGCTTTGTGAATCCGGGCCATAGATTTCATTTGGGTACAGTGTTGCATGACCGCGCAATTGTCATCCAAAATGCGACAGCGCTGAAAACTAAAAATTGGTCTGGGCAGGAAGGGGATGAAAATGCCCTGTATTGAAGTGGTTAAGGCTACCCTACTTTTTAAAAAGTACCCTTTACCCAGGTGTAAGTATAAGGCCGCGTACACACGATAGGATCGCCAGTGGAGAACGGTCTGAAGGACCGTTTTCATCAGTCCAACCTGATCGTGTGTAGGCCCCATAGGTTCTTTAACCTTCGGTCAAAACAATGAGAACTTGCTTTAAAATTTAACCGATGGACGCCTAACCGATCGTTAGTATGCAAAAGCATCGGTTAAAAACCCACGCATGCTCAGAATCAAGTCGACGCATGCTTGGAAGCATTGAACTTCGTTTTTTTCAGCACGTCGTTGTGTTTTACATCACCGCGTTCTGACACGATCGTTTTTTTAACCGATGGTGTGTAGGCGCGACGGACCATCAGTCAGGTTCATCGGTTAACCAATGACAACGGTCCTTCGGACCGTTCTCATCGCATGGACCGATCGTGTGTACGCGGCCTTAGAGGAGTCTGATGCTGCTTTACCCTGCTTGCATTTTACTAAAATATATTCTATGTTCACTTCTGTTATTTATTACTGCCTACCTTGAAGGGTTTTGGTAACCTTGCAGAAAAGTATTTTTTATTATTGCTTACATTAACCTTTCCCTGTATGCATACATGACTGTTGGCCTTTTCTAATATTAAAATGATCCAGTAAGGTTGTAGTATACTACTAAATAGATTTTATTACAGGTCCTGCAAGATAGTAACGCTTTGATTTCATAACAGGTGCTGCAATCACGTAGTGTATGCTTATGACAGTTCATGTTCATCTACTTTTAGAGTGTGGCTTATGTAGTATACCTTAAAGCTGAACTCCAGGCAGATATAAAAAGAGTACCTTGGTTAGGCTAGCTATCAGACTCTTGCACTCCTCAGGCCCCGTACACACGAGAGGATATCCGCTGCAAACGGTCCGCCGGAAAAATCGTAAAAAAAAAGAAAAGTCAGTGTCCCTGATCACCATCACACCAGTTATATGATGACACTGTACTGAACTGGTGACAGTATGTAAAAAATAAAAATAAATTTTTTTTATCTATTTATATTCCCAAAAATTATGACAAAAAAATGACAACTTCAAAAATTATATTTTTTCCTCAAATTTTTTTTAGCTTATTTGGCAAAAAATAAAGAACCCAGTGGTTATTAACCACTTGAAGACCGCCTAACATCCAAAGACGTCCTCGGCTTCGTGGTGGTATATCTGAATGACGGGTGCAGCCACAGGCATCATTCAGATATTGCCGTTTTCAGCAGGCGATTCCCTACACCATAAGAATGATCATAGCGGCTGTTCTGATGATTGATCATTCTTGACGTCCCCCCCTCCCGCCGCCCTTCGGTGCTTCTACCGACTCACCTGTGCGATCAGTGAGTCGGAGAATGAATCCACCAGCCCCAGATAATGACGATAGAGATTTCATAGAGTATCTATGATCGTCGGAGGCCAGACGAAATGTTATGACGTCACGCCCGGCCTCTGCATTAAAAAAAATGGCGCCGCTTTGGCTAGGAAGCGGTGATCATTTTTTTATTTTTTATTTTAGGCTTCCCAGCCTAGAGGTAAGATGTGGGGTCTTATTGACCCCATATCTCATTGTAAAGAGGTCTGATCATGTCATATTCCTATTACAAGGGATGTGTACATTCCTTGTAATAGAGAATAAAACAATTATTTTTTTGTAAAATTAACAATAAAAAAAAAATCTTTAAAGTGCCCCTGTCTCTGTGTGCTCACACGCAGAAGCGAACGCACAGGTAAGTCCCGCCCACATATGAAAATGATGTTCAAACCACACAAGTGAGGTGTCGTCGCAAACATTAGAGCGAGAGCAATAATTCTAGCACTAGACCTCCTCTGTAACTCAAAACAAATAACCAGTAAAAGAAAATTAAAGTGGCGCCTATTGGGAGTTTTAAGTACTGAAGTTTGGCCCCATTCCACGAGCGTGTGCAATTTTGAAGCGTGACATGTTAGGTATCTATTTACTCGGCGTAACTTCATCTTTCACATTAGGCAAAAAAATTGGAATAACTTTACTGTTTTTTCTTTTTTTTTTAAAAGCATGAAACTGTTTTTTTTTTAAAAAAGCATTTGAAAAATCGCTGCGCAAATACCGTGTGAGATAAAAAGTTGCAATGACCGCCATTGTATTCTCTAGGGTCTCTGCTAAAAAATATATAAAATATTTGGGGGTTCTGTGTAATTTTCTAGCAAAAAAAAATAAGATTTTTACATGTAGGAGCGAAGTGGCAGAATTGGCCTGGTTGTCAAGTGGCTAAATACCACCAAAAGAAAGCTCTAGTTGTGTAAACAAAATGATAAAAATTTAGTTTGTTGCATGACCGTGCAATTGTCATTCAAAGTACGACAGCGATAAAAGGTGAAAATTGACCTGGGCAGGAAGGGAGTAAAAGTGTCCGGTATTGAAGTGGTTATGAGCCAGCATACATTTACATCACTACAGTGTACACTAGAGGGTGCTACATGAACACCAAAGGGTTAATTTTGTGGCTTGCTCTAAAGCTGAACTCTAGGCAGATATTTATTTATCTGCCTAGAGCTCTATCCTCATTAAAATATTCTTAAAGTAGTTGTAAACCTCACTCATGAAATCTGCCCTGGGCACATACAGTATATCTGTAGTGTTTACTTATCTCTCTCCAAAGCGCTAAGTGTTGTGTCTTTCTACTGCTCTGTTCCTCTGTTATCAGCATGAGTCACTTCTGACAAGCTCTCTGACACAGGAGATAACAGCAATTGAAAATTTGTGTCGGGGAGGGAGCTTAGAGGTAGATAAGCAGAGAGCATGTCTATTCACAGAACAGCTCTGCATGTTCATTCATTCCTCTGCCTATGTGAAAAGGGGGGGGGTGTCTTTCCTCCAATCAGCTCACACACCAGGGGCGGCTGGTCTATTGTTGGCGCACGGGGGCCACCCTCCCTATTCACCGCCATCACCATCCCTGTCCTGAAAGGGGTCAGGCGCATTATTTCCTATGGCGGGGGCAGGCAGGGGGGTGTTTTTTTAAAGCACATGGTTAGAGCGCAAAAAGGCATTATTGGATGCCTAGGAGGAGGGAAGAAGGCGCAGGAGCTGCTGCCTGATGCCCAACGCAGCCTGATGTCTGCCGATGCCCAATCCCCACTGCTGCCCAATGTGCCCACCGATGCCCGATCCCTGACGCTGCTCGATGTGCCTGCTGCCTAGATGGGGTAGGTGCTGGTGGGTCGGCAGACAGCGAGAAAGGGTTTGTTTCCCGCCCCCAAAACAAAAAAACACCTAACCCGCCACTGTCACACACAGTGTAAGCCCACACTCCACACCCAGTGCTGGAAGAGGAAACAAGATTTGTAACAGAATGTGCACTTTCCAAATAATATAGAAAGCTGAAGACAGCAGATATACATGTAAAACTTAAATACAAGGATTTGTTTCATCCCTGTGTATCATCTAAGGGTGTTCACTTTACTGGGTATATGTGAGGGTTTACATCCACTTTAAATCCTTCTGGCAGGTAAACAGCTCTCATGTTTTTCATATCTGTATTTAACCGCTGCTCATTTTGCTAGCTGGCAAAATAAAGTGCTGGGGAACTTCTTTGTAGCCATTTAACCCATCAACGTCCATTTCTAATGAAAATATTAATTTGAGCAAACTAAGAAAACTTGTGTATAGCCATAGCAACAGATATGTGATTCGTTTTACATGGAGTCTTGGCTGGGGCTGAATTCATACTGTATTTATAAAATTTACAGGAGGGGGTCGTCTGCCGCACAGAAATCCCAGTAATCATGAATTTTATTCCTTGCTGAAAGGAGGTGATGCAGAGCGAGATAGGGATCAGAGCTGTATAGCTTCCATTGACAGCTGGTGAACAAGACTAAGCTCAGGGAACAAGAGAAACAGGCTCAGCCTAGATCAACATTTCACAGGGGGCTAAAGTAATATTTAAAACCAATTTAGGGCATGCAGTAAAAGCTGGAGCCGAGATGCCCTACGCATGCGATCTATATTACAAATCAAGTGCTTTCTCCAGCTCTTTAATGCAATAAGCTGCATCAGTCTCAGTGTTCAGCTCAGGCTGTGCCCCCCTCACATTCGGAGTAATGTAATATATTTCTGCAGCTTTCCATAATCTCCTCTATTTCTGCCTTCTCTATTTCCAAGAGAAAGGGACTAACATGTTTTTGTGAGACTTGATGCCTATTTCAGAAAAAAAGAACAAAACAAACAAAAAAAAAAAATGTCAAACCAGAGCACATCTTGTACTTTCTGCTACTGAGAAAAACAAAACCAATATCATCAACATACAATATATTACATTGATTGTATTTTACTAGTCGTATCTCCACTCTCTGCAGCAGTCAGTGAAGGGTACAAAAAATATGGAGCCAGATTCAGATAGATTACGCGGATCTAAAGATCCGATAATCTATCTGTTTTTCGATCCGCCGGTCCAATTTTGCGAGGCTAGTGCATGATTCACCAAGCACTTACCTCGAAAATTGCACCGTCGGATCGTAACTCCCCCCGGCGGAATTCAAATTCCGCGGCTAGGGGGAGTGTACAATTTAAATCAGGCGCGTTCCCGCGCCGATTTAACTGCGCATGCGTCGCCGGCAAAATTTGCCAGTGCGCATGCTCCAAATGACGTCGCTAGGACGTCAATGTTTTCGGCGGCTACGTCAATTGCGGCCATCCGTATTCCCGATCGACTTACGCAAACGACGTAAAAATTTGAATCTCGGCGCGGGAACGACGGCCATACTTAACATTAGCTACCCCTCATATAGCAGGGGTAACTATCCGCCGGAAAAAGCCGAACGCAAACGACGTAAAAAAAAAGCGAATCTTGAATCGGCGGTTCTCCTCATTTGCATACCCGACACGTAAAAAACTGCGACGACACCTAGCGGCCGGCGGTAGATTGCAGCCTAGGCTCCGACTGGTGTAAGGCACTTACACCAGTCGGATCTAAGGGAGATCTATGCGGAACTGATTCTTAGGAATCAGTCGCATAGATCCGACCGTGGGATCTCAGAGATACGACGGCAGATCAGGAGATCCGCCGTCGTATCCCCTTGATGAATCTGCCCCATGCTGCGAAGCACACATACCTAGCACACATACCTTTCCTAAAAGAAGCATGGAACCTACCTTGGCTGGCTTTTCATTCTGAAAATGCTACTTGCTTGGTTGTTGTGCTGTTTCTAGCTTTGGTACTACGAGTCATAAAAGCTGAGCTTCTGGGGCCTGGGCATATATAAAACAAATAAAGTCGTGCCTCCAACCCCACCTGATAAAGAATTGAAAACCTGTTTTTCTTAGGGGGGTGATCTACAGTAAAACAAAGGAACATTTTTTTTTCATAATAAGCATCCTTTACCTGCAGACGTTCCTCTTTTCACTTCCTCATTGTTCGTTTTTGCTCGGAAGTTGCTCTATTCCTTCTCCGTTCTGTTCACTTCCTGCTTGTCTGATTGTTACTGACCACCGTGAAGGGAGGCTTTACTGCGGTGCTCAGTAAAGTGCTCACCCCCTTCTGGGAACTACATCTGTGCGGCAGGACGCTCTCTACGTGTTAGAGACTTCAAGGAGGTGTGAATTACTGGGCGTGCCGCAATGCACACTGGGAAATGTAGTTCTTACATGAACGAGCACCGCAAACCAGGAAGTGAATGAGAGAACAGAAACTAGAACGCCGGAGGTGATATAGATGAAGGAATTTAATAGGTATTTACTCGTTTTTTTTAACAGAATCATTACACTATTCTGTCTGTCTACCTTGCAGACATTAATTTTAGGCAAAAAAATTTTTTCCTTTACAACTCCTTTAATCCAAAGTTCTGCAACCACAAGCTGCCTTATTTTCTTGTCTCCACTGATGGAATATGAGTGAGCACACCTACCTCATCACATACAATGCAGGATCAGTGGTGGATGTTGGTCCTGCATTGTAGGTAATGACTTTGGTGAGAGGGGCAATGACATGACCCAGGGTCGGGACAAGGGATGCGCAGGAGGGGCAGCTGCCCTGGGCACTGTGGTATTATGTGAGGTGGGGGGCACCACTGGGATATTGGGGGGGATTTGTGTTGGAAGGGGAAATTTGGGGGGAGTGGCAAAGGGTAAGTATTGTTCTAGGAGGGGAAATTTGGGGTGTTAAAAGTGGTGATTTAGGGGGATTTGTGTTGGCTGTTTTTTTTTCTTTGTCTGAATTTCTCACTTCCTGTTTCTCCTCAGTAAGCTTTCCACCATCATCTGAGTGGTAGAAAGTCAGTCAGAACAGCTTACTGAACAGCTTACTGAGGAGGAACAGGAAGTGAGAAATTCAGACAAAGAAAACAAAGAAAAAAAACATTTGGAAGGGAAATAGAAGGGAAAGGTAAGTGAACCAACAATGCACTAGCTTAAAGGAACCTATTTAGAAATAAAAAATGAACCTTTACAACCCCTTTAATGCAGCATAGTTCTCTCTCTCTTCCCATATGAGACTTTTCCAGAGCCCAGGCTTCCAGCCCTTTTTCTCCTTCCCTTAGGCCCCGTACACACGGTCGGACCGAACCAATGAGAATGAACCGAAGTTCAGTTTCATCGGACCAAACCGACCATGTGTCTGTTTTTCTTCGGTCCAAAATTTTAAAACATGCTTCAAAACCGAACCGATGGACCGCTGCCCGATCAGACCAAACCGATGGTTAGTACAGAAAAGCATCGGTTCAAAACCCGCGCATGCTCAGAATCAAGTCGACGCATGCTTGGAAGCATTGAACTTCGTTTTTTTCAGCACGTCGTGTGTTTTACGTCACCGCATTCTGACCCGATCGGATTTTGAACTGATGGTGTGTACACACATCAGACCATCAGGCCACTTCTGCGGTGAACCGATGAAAAAAAATTCTCATCGGTTCGGTCTGATTGTGTGTACGGGGCCTAACACTTCCCCTTTTTACCAGGTCTCCTGGGACTTTTAGTCCCAAACAGTTCTTCTGTTACTATGCAGAGTGGCACGGGGTGGCAAAGCTGCATAATAGAGCGAGATCCAGCACTTTGGCAATGCAGAAAGATGGAGTAAAGTTGAAAGGGAAGTTTTGCAGATAGTCAGGGCTTTCCATCTTTTAAGAGGTCAGTGAATGAAGCCTACTGATCTAAATTAGTCCTTGTAGCCTGCTTTTAGACCGGCAGTCTACTTTCTCCACGACAGGTGGTTGTTGGAGAGGAAGTCAATAGGAACAGGGTTCCTCTATGGTTTTCTGATTCGCTAGAGGAGCTACAGCAGGCCTCAACAAAATCCGGGAGTCAGGTTGCAATTGCAACAAGAAATTGTGACTTGCGGCCTAGATGGTCACAAAGCTGCGGCCTCAATTACCGTCCATCGTGGGCCCGCCCGGGGGAGGTGGGGGAGGTGGGGGCGCACGGAGGCACAGGATCCTGTGTCTCTGTGCGCCTCCACCGCGCGTGATCGCGGCGGGCCCACGACGGCCGGTAATTTAGGCCGCGGCTTTGCAGCCTTGTGAAGGCCCAAGCTGCCTTGCCTAGGGTGCCTATTCTAACACCCTAGAGAATAAAATGGCGATCATTGCAATACTTTCTGTCACACCATATTTGTGTCTAATGCCACGTACACACCATCACTTTATGTGATGAAAAAAAATGACATTTTTAAAAAC
Organism: Rana temporaria; assembly: GCF_905171775.1. Classification (NCBI taxonomy): domain Eukaryota; kingdom Metazoa; phylum Chordata; class Amphibia; order Anura; family Ranidae; genus Rana; species Rana temporaria. The sequence goes on from NC_053491.1 coordinate 324,560,607, forward strand.
GTCAATTTAAATGACCGTGTGTGGGGGAAAACGTTGTTTTATGTTTTGTGAAAAACTACAAAAAAAAATTGAAGCATGCTTCAATTTTATCTGCCGTTTTTCAAAACGTCGTTTTTTGTTTTACAGAAATTGACCGTGTGTACCAAAAAACGACGTTTAAAACAACGTTTTTAAACCCGCGCATGCCCAGAAGCTAGTTATGAAGCGAGCTTCAATGGAAAAAAGTAGTGAACGTAACCTCGCTTTGCTAGAGCATTGTGAAAAAACAATGGAGTGTAGGCAACGTCGTTTTTGAAAATTGAAGTTTCGAAAACGTCGTTTTTTACTTCACAGAAAATGTCGTTTTTTTCCATCACATAAAGTGATGGTGTGTACGCGGCATTACAGGCGCACTTTTTTGGGGAAAAAATACACTTTTTTTTAATTAAAAAATAAGACAACAGTAAAGTTATCCCAATTTTTTTTTATATTGTGAAAGATATGGTTACGCCGAGTAAATTGATACCCAACATGTCACGCTTCAAAACTGCGTCCGCTCGTGGAATGCTGACAAACTTTTACCCTTTAAAATCTCCATAGGCGACGTTTAAAAAATTCTACAAGTTGCATGTTTTGAGTTACAGAGGAGGTCTGGAGCTAGAATTATTGCTCTCGCTCTAATGATCGCGGGGATACCTCACATGTGTGGTTTGAATACCGTTTACATATGCGGGCGCTTGGCAGGACGGGCGCGTTTTCTGGCTCCTAACTTTTTTAGCTGGCTCCTAGATTCCAAGCAAATTTGTCAAACCCTGAGCTACAGTATCCTATAGGATGCTGCCCCCCTCTGTGACTGGCAGCAACCTTGGGTCAGGCAAGGCCCTGGTTCCCAGTTTTGGTGCACATTTACAAGTGGGCAGTGTAGGGAGAGGTAACCCGCCTGTTAGGGATAGTAATAGTTGTAGGGTAAGGTTCCTGTATAGGAGGTAAAGTGTAGGGTCTGCTACTCCTCTGGACATATTCCTGATTGGGCACAAGATGGCCAGGCCACATTCTGCCCTATTTACAGGTGCTGTCAGTCCGACCGAGCACTGCTTCACTATCCTTTTTTGCATAGATTTGCATGCCAGATGAAATCAGGCAGACCAGAGATATTGACCCAGAAGAGTAGTTTATAGGTTGATAAGCATCACAATGAGTGTCCCTTGTTGAAAATTACCTGTGGTTTACCAGAAGTGGGTATAATTAACTTGGTGAAAAAGTAGTCTTTTTGCAATCAAATTTCGCCTAAACAGCCAAGTAAGTGAAAATCGAGAGTTGCCAGTTGCCAGTTCGGCAAAATTTCATTGACTGTGAAACAAATTTAGCCAAAATCATTGCACTGTCTCGAATGCTAATGTTACCAGTAACCCAGAAAGCAGACAGAAGGTGGATCAGTGACACAGAGCCAGAACTTCAGGCCCAAAAAACATAGCCAAACTCATTATGCTGAGCAGCCATGTGGGACGACAGGGTTTGGCAAATTACAGGACTATAAAATAAAACAGTACTAATTTTGGCAGGGAAAATAGCCTTTGTATATCTTTTCCACTAAAAATGTTACACTTTGTACTAGAGTTGCCCTTAAAAAATATATTAATAGAGATACATCCCCTCCACAGCGGTGGCAGAGTTACTTTAAAAGGTGCTAAGGACTGCTTGCTGAATCTTGTTGAAATACCTATACCTGCAAACCACCTTGAGAAAAACATGCATGAACTTTGTAAGCTGTTATCAACTCCACACACTGAGCCTTTTGTTTTTTGTTCAAACTATGTACTGAAGGCATTCGTTCTCCTCCCCTCCCCTGTCCTCTATCCATCCCCTCACCCCGTCTCCTGTGTTCTACTAGGATAACATACCAGAGCAATGTTGTTCTAAGAGACTCAAATGTATGAATAAAAAAACAACAACGTAGGCCTCGTGTTGTTTCTGTCAGGTTGAGTTTCCCCGGGTTTCCCCCTCAGGAATCATTCCATTCTTTACCGGACCCTTTTCCCATGCAATCCTCTCATCGTCACATATTCCCCTGTATTTGTTCTGCTATTATCTCACAGGAATTGTACAGGTTCCAGCTTGACGTGACAGAAGAGCTGTCAGGGAAAAGCTGATCTTGGCCTGGCCTTGTTACCGTTACCAGGAAGTCATATCACAGACATCTCTCATGGCTCATGTCGCACGGTGCTGGTCTGATGATAAAAGGGTATTATTTAGAATCACAAGGCCAGGGGTGCTTTGAATCCAGCTAGAATAAACTATGCCATTTGTGATCAAATCACTTTGGCTTGCCTCATCTCAGTTTATACAGCTGTAATTGGGGAATAATGACAGGCTTCCTATTTCCCATTGTTCTTGTTGTTCAGCTAAAACGGTCAGTATAGAGAATACAGCGGGAAAGGGAATGAGGTGACAGGGAAATCTCTTAAATTCTCACAAGGTGGAAAGGATGAAAATGGCATCCTGGTTTACCAATGTCAATAGAAGATCAGCAAACCTGCGCATGAACAGCAGGAAGTGCCCACTTTAGATACATTTTATGAAATAAAAGATAACAATCCTTTAAAGTTTCTGGCCTTTAAAGCTGCTCCTGTGTAGCTATAGACAAATGTAGACAGTACAGACAATGCAGAACCATGCCCCTGCTGTAATGAGAAATAAGCACTTTCAGCATAAAGGCCAGGTTCACCTTTTCTAGGAAATAACCAAAGCAGTCAAGGGGCCCTATTAGGTATTACAAAATGTGCAACTTTGTAACATGTGTAGCACAGCCCCCTTGAGGACTGCTTGGATTTACCTGCTCATCTGCATTGCCATGACCCTGTGAACATTCCAACCCACCCGACACTCTTTGTTTTTTGAGTAATAAGACAACATTCTCTATTCTGTTAAAGTTTACTGGAATGCTTCAGATAAGATATAGTTGTACAATAAGGGTAATGGTTCAACTGAGCTTTGGTTAACAGCACAAGCTCAGTAGGATAATTCCTACCCAGTAAAACAGTTGGCAACAACAGAATACTATATATACATATGTACAATGGAGTACCACTTGAACAAAACCTGAAAGGATAAGCAAAGTTAAAGCGGGGATCCAACCAAAATTAGCATATTTTAAATGTATGTCCTTTCATCATGCGTTTTTATAATATAAATTCGGTCACTTACTATTTTACAATCCGCCGCTGCTCCGCATAGTTATTCAAAAAAGATAGTTTATAAAACTATGTCCACACCGTTGTCATTTTGCTTGCTGGCATTGTGAAACCCACAAGCACTTACTTCCTGGAAGTCTTGGATGGGGAGTGATAATTGGGTAGAGCACTGCATCCTGGGAAATGATGACACACATTTCCCAGGAGCATTAGAGGGAGATTATGTCAGGATCCTAGGTGATTCCAAAGGCAGATATCGTGGGACCGCATAGCAACAGGCATTTCCAGACGAGTAAAAACATTTTTTTTTCTTTTTTTCTTTTTTAGGTCTAATGAGCACAATAATGAAAAAAAAAAATTTGGGATGGAAACTCCACTTTAAGCATAGATTCTGACAATACTTCTAGAAGGAGAAGCCCAGGCCGGCCTGTTTAACCTTTATCCTAATGAGAAATGAAGCTAAGCAAGGATGGTATAAGGGCCCTTTAAGCAGCAATGACAGAATGTCCCTGTTGCAGATCTGATGGTCTTCATCGACCGTCGGAGCTCATTAACTGTATAAAGTAAGGTGTAGTAACAGAGTGGTAGTATCACTTATGCTTACTGCAGCTAAGAATGCTTATATAAGTGTTTGAATAAAAGTGCAGTGAAGTGTTCCCAAAGTAAAGCTGTCTGTGTCCCAGTAAACAACCAAGGAAACACTTGCAAAGGTAGGCAATTTCCCTCTCCCCAACGACTAGGCCAATCAAGCGCCTTCCAAATAGCAACTCCCAAATAGACATCCCGGATGCGGACCCGGCTGTGATGATCACCCGAATGCGGAACACAAAGCATGGGTTGCTGTATGGTCAGGTTGGTGCTGGTCAGATGTCCGATGAACAGCAGGCAGCGCTGGACCCCTTCTCGGTCAGGTAGGAATGTTGTACTCAGCGTGGTAGGCCGCACTCTCGCATTCCCTGCATGGGAAGATCCCTCACACACGAGGCCTGGGAAAATAAGACCCTGGGCGGGTTTCTGGTTTCTTTTATAGCCCTTCCCAGCAGTCTCCCATATGGTGGCAAAGATTCCTGAGATATGTGGTCTGGCTGTATAGCCATGCAGGGGGATAGCCACCTGGTGGAACTACTAATCCCACAATCCCTTTGGGTAGGCTCACAAATATGTCAGTTTAGTAACAACAGGCACTAGAAGAATAAGATAATATACAGATAGGGCAGGGAATAACTATTTGTTGCAATCGTAGTCCATATTGCTACACGTTTACCATTTTATTGTCATAGCTGTATGCCATTTGGACCCCCTGGAGGCCTAACAAAAAAACTCCCAGTTAGCAATCTCTGCCTTGTTTCTTGCCCTTCTCCACCATACTTTAAACATTCTCCTGCACTGTAAGGCCCCGTACACATGGTCGGTTTGGTCCGATGGGAATGAACCGAAGTTTATTTTCATCGGACCAAACCGACCGTGTGTATAGGCTATCGGTCTGGTTTCCTTCGGTCCAAAATTTTAAAACATGCTTCAAAACCGAACCGATGGACCGCTGCCCCATCGGACCAAACCGATGGTTAGTACAGAAAAGCATTGGTTCAAAACCCGCGCATGCTCAGAATCAAGTCGACGCATGCTTGGAAGCATTGAACTTCGTTTTATTCAGCACGTCGTGTGTTTGACGTCACCGCGTTCTGACCCGATCGGATTTTGGACTGGCGGTGTGTACACATATCAGGCCTTATGGCCACTTCAGAGGTGAACCGATGAAAACGGTCCATTGGACCATTCTCATCGGTTTTGTCCGACCGTGTTTAAGTGAAATATGATAATTTATTAAAGATAAGTGAAATAATATAAAAATAACAACCTCCAACACCACACTGTGCACAACAACCAATGCCAACAGAACCCACAAATAACAACAGTAAGAGACAAATATGTACAGGTAATGGGAAAACCAGAATCATAACAGGGCCAGGCCAGGGTTGTCAATGGGAGGTCAGCAGCTGGGGAAAGGGAAAACAAACAGGACAAGGAGAGGACCGATGGATCACAGAGGGGACAGGTACAGGTACAAGGCTCAGGGTTCAGGATTCCAGGTTCAGGTAAGAGACAGGATCGGGTAAAGATGCAGCGCTACTCAGGATCAGGGCACATGGAGAGATACCAAGGCAAAGTGTCATTGTCACTGCCGGGAATTTATACACATCTCCTGCAATCAGTCTCAGGTGATGCCTAATCGCAGGAGATGTCGGCCCCACACTGCCAGGAACCCCCCGCTGGTGGATGCCAGTACTGCGGCCCAAAGATCACATAATACCACCACCAGGGGAGAGCTCCCCTGGCAGTTCCAGACTGCCAGGAGACACCTGCTGGTGGACCACAGTACTGCATGCCAAATATCAGGCAGTGTCACCAGCGGAAGGAACCTTTCCTAAAACCTGGTCTCATTATCAGTCTTTACAGTGGGACCAAAGCTTTAAGCCTGTGCTTTATCAACAGATTCTGTCAGAAATGATTCTGTCTGGGCCAATCTGAATTACTCATAAAGGCTTTGTGAGATTTCAGGGACTATTTCCATATCTACCTAGAATTCTGAACTAAGTCTCTGCTCAATCCTTGGTGTCAGTGATATGGGGAGCACTTGCCTTGAACCCAAACCACTCCAAGGTCTGCTCTGGCCACTTGTCAGCTCTCACAGATGGTATTTTAGTGAATTGAGGCCTGAACTGTTAGGTCTTCATCGGACGTGTGTACGGGGCCTAACACTTTGGGGTTGTGTTTCGAATACCCACAATAACAAAGTGGGTGCACAAATAAGTACCTACTCAGTCCCCCTTTGAGTCCAACTTCTGTCTAGTCAGGTATTTGCATGGCTGATGTTTGTCTCTTCACTATGTAAAAGCACAGGTGCTAAGGAGAGAAGCTGGTAAAGAGTAAGATGTACCTTCATACCTAGAAGTACTACGTATTTTCCGAATAGAGTAGAAAGGTGTGTATATAGAGCTGGGGATGGGGGACATTAAAGCAAACCCATGCTTTGGTCATAGCAACAGATTTGTTTTAAAGTGCATTGCTGCAAAACAAAATGTGGACCTTTATTTTGCTCTGGAAAGCCAATAATTGTGTCAAATCTTTCTGTTTAACTACAGCACATATTTATAATACAGGCCCAAAACAAGGTTATCCCTTTATGACCATGTTGCTGATAATGTTGTGTGTTTCCAGGGTTGCCAACTTTCAGTAAATTTACGAACAGTTTGTAAATTCTGTACTTTTTGCATCTCTCCTTGATTGTCCATTACGGACATGTAGGCTGCATGTCCATAACTGACATTTATTACCAGATGCAACAATTATGGATTTTACAAACTGTTTGTAAATTTACTGAAAGTTGGTAACCCTGGCCCGGATTCAGAAAGGAGTTACGACGGCGTATCTCCGGATACGCCGTCGTAACTCTGAGTTGCGGGGTCGTATCTATGCGACTGATTCATAGAATCCCTAAGATCCGACCGGCCTAAGTGTCTTACACCGTCGTATCTTAGGCTGCATATTTACGCTGGCCGCTAGGTGGCGCTTCCGTATATTTACGCAAGGAATATGCTAATTAGGTAGATACGCCGATTCAGAAACGTACGTCTGCCCGGCGCATTTTTTTACGTCGTTTACGTTCGGCTTTTTACGGCGTAAAGTTAATCCTGCTATATGAGGGGTATCCTATGTTAAGTATGGACGTCGTTCCCGCGTCGCATTTTGAAAATTTTACGTCGTTTGCGTAAGTCGTTTGCGAATAGGGCTGTACGTAAGTTACGTTCACGTCTAAAGCAATGACGATTTGCGGCGTAATTTCGAGCATGCACACTGGGATTCTTTCACGAGCGGCGCATGCGCCGTTCGTAAAAAACGTAAAATACGCGGGGTCACATGAAATTTGAATAAAACACGCCCACATCATCCAGATTTGAATTAGGCGGGCTTACGCTGGACCACATACGTTACGCCACCGTAACTTAGGGCGCAAGTTCTTTCTGAATACGGAACTTGCGCCCTAATTTACGGTGGCGTAACGTATCTGAGATACGTTACGCCTGCCAATAGATACACCAATGTATCTGAATCCGGGCCCCTGTGTGTTTCTTGGGCTCCTCACTGTAGCCAGGTGAATAGCCCCGATGCCCGCCGCAGCCAAGTCCAGGGCTAGTAGGACTACACCTTTTTCTCACAGCCAATATCGACAGTTATAACTGCTAAAGCATGAAAATATTGATCCAAGAAATTGATTAGACTGCCTTTGTTGGATTAAGGAGAATTTTTTTGCTACAGCTGTCCATGGAGTCATGTCTTCTACTGGACTAAACATACTGGCGTTGGTGAAAGGTTGAAAATAATGGATGGATGCTTTTCTCCAAGCTATCTATGTAACATACTCAATATAAATAACTGTCATGTGCTTTAAGCTTGCAGCTCTGTGCTAATCCACACACTGTAATCACAGACAGAATCCTGAGATCCTCGGACACATGAAATGTCTCAGTCACTTGATAAACCATTAGCACTGCTCTGACACCAGGCTATATCGCAAATGTGTATGAGCCTGGGAATGTGCTTTGTGGGTTTTTGCACAATACGCTCTGTGTGCTTGTTTGACTAGGTGTGACCGAACTGATGTGTTTCAGTTAGGACACATGTCTGTGTAGAATTAACAGATCAACCACTGTGTTTTTTATAGGTGTGGCGTCCTTTTTTACGTGATGATTAAACTCCTTTGTTATGTGGCTTTTACAATTAAGTATCTTTGTAATGTTGCTTTGGCAGTTAGTTGATTGGCAACAGGTAATGCTTGTGCCAGTTCTTTATGTGGACCTGTGTGCTATTGACTCACTGAAAAGGCAATATTTAGGGGGTGAGCAAGTGATGGAATGATTTGGATTACACAGGTTCAAATGCAGAAGGATTTCTGAAACCATTGTAGATATCAGAAGTTTAAAGAACCTGCTGCCACTAATAATATCGTAACAAGATATAAAAAAAGTTATTTGTAATGTTATAGGGAACATTTGGAAGAGTTAAAGTGGAAGTAAAGTCCACTTTTTAACTTGCATGCGCATAATGTTTTCGAATGACAACACGACGTGCCCTAAACTGCCAGTTTAAATAGGCAAGTGAGTGCCAAGTGTAGTGCCCCCTTACTTTCAGTATGGGCACTACGCTAAAGTTAGTGGGGAATGGGAGAGTTATTTTGCTCCCATTCATAATTTTTTAAATTTGGGCTGCTGTCATTCCTGAACTGTCCTGTAGGTCAGTCTGCGCTCCAGGGGTGCCGATCCCACCCCTGGGCGACAGTTGGCGCTAGAGGGGTTCTGGCAGAGCCGCTTTTCCAGCAGCCAATTAGAGGAGTTTTCCCTCGCGGGGCATGCTGAGGGAGAGTATATCTGTGGCAGACGCCATTTTTGTTGGTTCTTCGCGGGTTCCGGGTTCCAGGTGCGGCACCCACCTTTAGGGTGTGCGCATCCAACAGACCCCGGCGATATGGCCTACCAGGCCAGGGTCGCATGCTACGCGGAGCTCCATGTTGCTGAAAGGGGCCCCAGTGACTTGCTGGGTCCCGGCTCTATTGAAGAGATCACTATGTGCTGAACGGTGGGGGATCGGCTCAAGGAGAACCCAGAGGCAGGTTATCTGAGGGGCTTGAACGAACCATCGGGGATCTGGTGACCGGGACATTGACAGGTACACTTCAACTGTCACCCGGTGACCCTAATCTAATCTACTGGGAGGATTCGCTCAATCCATTTAGATCATCCAAGTACTAGGCCTGTGGCAGAGGTCCCTAGATCCAGGCCTGTGGCAGAGGTCTGTTCCTCCCAGCAACCTTAAAGTGGCGCTTCGGCTGCCAGGCTCGTGGCAGGAGTCTGTCCGGAGGCACTTCACCCACTCTGGCTAGAGTGGCGACGAACCGTATCTACTACTACCGAGAGCAGGATTGCTCTTTCTCATATCCAGGCCTGATACTGCAAAGTTCTTTATTGCTTCATCAACCTTTTCTCTCTACCCCATGTTGATGTTGGTCATGTTGGGCCGAGAATAAAGCATTCAGAAAACCTTTATTTATTGTCTGGACATTCGCTCACTAATCTACTCATCAACTTCACCCCTAGACAACGGTAAGAGGTAACTTAATATGCCGATCCCAACAACAATCAGGGGCTCCTGAAAGGGTAGCGCTACACAAGTATTCATGCATGCACAGACATACGCATGCGAGTTAGGGCAGTGGTCATCAACTCTGTCCTCAGCGCCCACTAACATGAATACTTGGCACTCATTTGCCTATTTAAACCGGCTCCAAAGACCAGAGGATTGCCGAGTGGTGGTCAGTTTCTATTGTTTGTGACTTGATTCTCTACTTCCTGGCTTGTCTTGATCCTACGTGTTCCTGAAATCCTCTTGCTGATTCTGGCTTGTGACCTGACCTGCTGTTTTTGTACCTTCTCTGCTTGTCCAAAATCGACCCCGGCTTGCTTCTGATTCTGCACCTCTGCTGCCTGACTGACACCGATTCTTGCCTGCCTGACCACCCGAGATCCTGCATCCTCCTGCTTCCAAACCCACTAGCTGTCTGCTGTTTCATGCTACAGTGTCTCCACATCTGCCAGAATATCCTACATTGGCCTGCTGGTCAGCCTGCTTGCTGTCCGTGGTTTTGCACCTGCTGCTTTGTCTGAGCATCAGCCAGCTCATCAATCTGCCTGTTGCTTGGCACCTGCCTCAAGTTTTTTCCAGCCAGGATTTCCTACAAGGCACCCATGCCCTGTTATATCCTGTCATTGCCTCCAGGAGAAACAGGACAGGAGGTGTAAGGAGAAGCCTTCTCATCAGTTCGGCCTCGACCTGGTACGGGACACTTCCCATAATACCAACCCTCTCTCTAAAAATATCTTACTAACCCACCCTACAACTAACACTAACACTATCCCTCCCCATACATAATACTAACAATATCCCTCATATTACCCTTCCCTGTAACTTAAACCTAAGGCCTCGTACACACGGACGGACTGTCTGCTGAAATCGGTCCGTGGGACCGTTTTCAGTGGACATGTCCGCCCGGAGATTTCTGTCTGATGGTTGTACACACCATCAGACAGAAATCCGCGCGTACACGATCCGCGGTGACATGGCTGCGCCGTCGCCGTGACGATTACACGGCGATGTGCGCGGCCCTGGAAGGTAAATACTTCCACGCATGCGTCAAATCACTTCGACGCATGCGAGGGATGGCGGCCGATCGGACATGTCCGGTGAGTCTGTACAGACGACCGGACATGTCTGACGGACAGGTTTCCAGCGGACAGGTTTCTTAGCATGCTAAGAAATTTTTGTCCGCTGGAAAACGGTCGGCTGGACAAATGTCCGCCGGAAAACGTTCCGATAGGCCGTACACACGACCAAACTTGTCTGCTGAAACTGGTCCGCGGATCCGGTTGTGTGTACGGGGCCTAACACTAAACCTTCTTTATCCCCAACCCTAACAACCAACCTTGCATATACCAACTTACCTCCTTGTTGGCATACACACCTTTCCTGTGCTGAAATCCTTTGCACTGAAGACTAAGCCCTCTGTGATGAAACATACCAGTGCCAGGATGTTGGCACCAGAATCTACTGTTCTGATATCAGTTTATTAGTAACTGTTTATCCTGACCGTTGTTCTTAATCTGTTTGCAGACGGATATTTATTTCCCTCGCCCTTGTTCTTTTTATTTTGAATTTTTAATACAACTGAAATCAAACACCACTCCACAAATACTACTGAATATACGACCTAGTATCTAAACAATTACCAAAACTCTGGACTACAGCAATAACACCCTTCACTATAACTTAGCTTAATATACATATTGCTGCGTAACCTCAGCTTGACATATAGATTTCAATAACATCCCTCATGCAAAATCCATTTTCATATTACATTTCCATACTGAATTGCAGTTGCATCAGGAAATAAATTTTTTAATCTTATTGCTGTCGCAAAAAATAAAGGAACATTTGTTGCTGAATTGTGCGGCTCATTGACAGCTTTTGTGTTAGATTTCACTTCATCTCTAACAAGCCATCATTTATTCATATTTTGCTCTCAGTTTTATATACTTTTGAGCTATAAAAACAAATGTTATAAACCTTATTCCTCCAGTGTAAACAATTCCGGTTAATTCCTACCCTTTAAACAACTTTGTATTCTTCAGCTAATTTTTTTTCTTTCTTACATCGGCCTGCCCAAAGTTTTTATAGGGCCCAAGCTTTCTCATTCGTCTGAAATTAATATTTTATATGTGAAAATATGCAGCTGCCTTCAATAAATATGTTACAGACATTAATCTTATTTTTATTCTGTAGTAAGTGCTTGCTTATGATGTTCCCTTGTGATTAAAGAGAAACAAAATTCAAAAATAGTGCACTGCTGAAATACAAGATGTTATAGCATTATTAAAGTTCACTTCTTCTTTGTTAAGGTACAGGGCAGCACAGTGGTGCAGTGAGTAGCACTTTCGCCTAGCAGCAAAAGGTTCGAATCCCGACCACAACACCATCTGCCTGGAGTTTGCATGTTCTCCCTGTGCCTGCGTGGGTTTCCTCCGGGTACTCCAGTTTCCTCCCACACTCCAAAGACATGCTGGTAGGTAAATTGGATGTTGTCCAAATTGGCCCAGTGTATATCTGTGTGTATATCTGTGTGTATGACTGTGTGTCCCAAGCGTGTCACGATCCTACGGGGTAAAATGACCGCACCAGCCAAGCAGACTCTGGCTGGAAAAAGCGCCCAGAGGCGATTCAGTTCGCATGAGTAGCGCTATACAAGTCATTCATTCATTATGGTTTCATAGGGCCAGATTCACATAGAATTGCGGCCGTGTAACGTAACCCGTTTACGGTACACCGCCGCAAGTTTTCAGTGTTAGTGCCCGATCCACAAAGCACTTACCTGTAAACTTGCAGCGGTGTATCGTAAACACGTCTGGCGCAAGCCCGCCCAATTCAAATGGGGCGGGTACCATTTAAATTAGGCGCGCTCCCGCGCCGGACGTACTGCGCATGCTCCGTTCGCAATTTTACCGACGTGCTTTGCGCGAAATTACGGCGGCGCAACGTGTTTGTGAATGGCAACTTGCGTAACGTACTTACGCCGGGAAAAACAAAAAAATCAAAAGCGACGCGGGAACGACGGGCATACTTTAACATGGTGGAGTAATTTTACACCATGTTAAAGTACCCCTAATTTTGCGACGGGAAACTAAGACTTGCGCCGACGTAACGACGGGAAAAACCTTTGTGGATCGCCTTAACTGCTAATTTGCATACCCGACGCTGGAATACGACGCAAACTCCACCCAGCGGCGGCCGAGGTACTGCATCCTAAGATCCGACGGTGTAAGTCAATTACACCAGTCGGATCTAAGGGCTATCTATGCGTAACTGATTCTATGAATCCGTCGCATAGATACTCTGATGCCTAGTACACACGAGAGGATTTATCCGCGGAAACGGTCCTCCGGTCCGTTTCCGCGGATAAGTCCTCTGGCGGATTTTGATCTCCTGGTTAGGAGATCAAAATCCCCGCGGAATTCCGTCCGCGGTGACGCATGTTAGGAAATTTTTATCCGCTGGAAATCCATCCCCGGGGAGAAAAATCTGCGGAAACAGATCCGCTGGATTGTACACACCAGAGGATCTATGCGCTGAAACCGGTCAGCGGATCAATTTCAGCGGATCGATCCTCTCGTGTGTACGGGGCCTTAGAGATACAACAGCGTTTCAGAGAAACGTCGTCGTATATCTTCTGTGAATCTGGCCCATAGTGCCCAATTCTAGGCTTTGGGCTCATCCATTCAGTCTCAAGCTTGCAGTATATTATGCTTTTTTCTTCACGTAACTTTTTATTTTTATTTTAGGTGTCTTGACTGGTCTCGCAATCTTTTTTTTCCTCTGGTCATCTCACAACAGTGGGCAGTCCTCCATGAGTGTATTGATGTAGAGAGATGTGATGATGTCATCATGTCAGCCCCACTCTCTGCATTAATACACTGTAAGTTTAGGGTGCGATGCTCAGGAGGGTGGAGGCATGACTCCCTGCACTCACATTCTTTCCTCAGTCTTCCATATTAAGTGACAGTGAGGTCATTCAAATTGTAAAACTGAGGACATCTTGTGGCAAAGAAGAGGTACTGGGGAGACAGCACTAATCTGAAGGTGAGTCAGAGGTGGGGGCAATTCATGGCATCATCCCCAGCTGTACCAGTACTAACCTTAGGTGATTTTAATAATACCCTGGATAGAGGTTTGGATAGAATATCCTTTTCATCTAGAGTGGTGAGACAGACAGCTAATAAGACGCCTGGATAAATACCAGCAGGTCCTGGGCCCTTCTAACTTCTGTTCCCTTGGCAGTGAGGCCTGTTTGGAGGCTACTTTTTCCCTTACACACCTTTTGGACTAGGCCTGAACGACTCTAGGGGAATCCACACCCAGTCCATTATGTGAATTGCAACTTGCACTACTCTGCTCCCGTGGCCCCTGATGACAGTTTGTTAACCACATCGCCCACTTCGGAGAATGCTTTTATGTTTTGTTTGTTGTTTTGTTATATATATTATTTTTTGCCAACTTTGGCACACATATTGTCCTTGGTGGTATTTTGTTGTCATTTGCACTTTTTCTGTTTTTATGCACCTAGGTGCACAAAGTGCGCTTGTATTGAGTGCCAACATGGTTATCTTGTCCCAATAAACATCTTTTTATACCTATACTGTGTTTGACTTGGAAAGTCCCATCCAGGGGGTATATTCTTCTTTGTCTACGTTACCCAGGGATGTGGCCAACATCACAGTTATTGGAGTTCTGAGTACCTCTCTTTATACTTACCGTTCTTAAAAGGGTATGGGGGAGGCCCAAAAAGCTTTGGGGATAATAGGCCCAATGCCCTTTACGCCGATATGGCATAACTCGAGATACCCGTAAATGCAGGCATTAAAGGGGTTTACCTTATGGAAAGAGAAAGGGATACATTTCTTTGCGCAGTTGTACGAGGGGGAGGTATTAAAAACGTACGAACAGTTGTGTTGGGAATTTCAGTTAAATCCAAGGGGGTTCTATCAATACCTCCAACTTCCACATGCGTTGCAGGTACAACAAAAAACACATTCTCTAGTAATAACGGTAGCACCCCTGATGAAGGCAGTACTTGGAACAGATGACCGGAGAGGATTAATATCAAAAATTTACATGGAACTGCTATCTAAGGTTCAGGATCACACATCCCTGAGATGTCGCAGTAAATGGGCAGAAGATATAGGGGATACAGATCAAAACCAGTGGAACAGGGCCCTAGAATAGGGTGACCAGACATCCCCGGTTTCAGGGGACAGTCCCCGGATTGAGGACACTGTCCCCGGACCAAGTATGTCCCTGGTTTTGTCTCCAGGTTGGATTTGAACAGAGGCTGGGGCAATTTCAAAGACATTCAGTGCAGAATAAAAAATTAATTCTAAATTACACACCTCCACTCCGCCGCTTCTACTAGCTTGGGGGGGGGGGGGGTATTTTTTTCCATTATCTGTGCCTCTTTCTGATGATCATGTGCTGGTCGGAGCGGAGGGAATATTTTTTCAGTTTCGGGTGCATGCCCATTCCGCTCCACTTCTGTTCTTCTGCCTTGGCTCAAGTCCCGCCCGGCTGCCTGCCTATCTCCTTGCCTTCCCTGGTGGAGGGATCTTCCTCCGCACCCCATTCAGTAGTAGCCGGGGCCCATAGAGTGAGACTTGACAGGCTGTGAGACGGGCGGCGACGGGCAGAGATTCGCTGATTGCCGCCATTACTAGTAAATAAAAAAAATATGTCCCCGGATTTCATTTTAAAAATCTGGTCACCTTATCCTAGAATCCATTCCTGCAGTATCGATATCTGCATCTCATAGATTGCCACAACTATTTATTCTGCATAGGGCATATAGAACACCAGTGCAGTTGCATAAGTGGGGGGGAAGAGATTACCCGCTATGCCCGAAGTGTAAAGTACATCAGGGAGATTTTATACATCTAATATGGAGATGCCCAAAACTACACCGGTATTGGGAGGAGTGCATAAGCAGATTGGCACAGGTATCTATCCCCCTGGATCCCCTGGTGTACATACTGGGGGCCATAGATGTTGGAACATTCCCAAAAGGAATGTATCTAATGTTAACTAGAGTGCTATATCTGGCGAGAAAACTTATAGCACGACACTGGATGGCAACAGAGGTACCCACGGGAAGACAGTGGATTCTACATGTGAACTCCCTACTTCTTAGAGAAAGGCTAACATATAGCCGTAGAGGGGAAACAGGTAAATTTGATCATATATGGCAACCATGGATGGAGGATGCCAGACTCGCGCCGCCACAGTTGGTAATGGATAGACTCCGGAGATAGGTAGTCTGGAGGGGCTGAGGGGAGATGGAAAGAAGTAAAAACATACATACTAGGCCTAAGTAGAACCCCAATGGCAGGAGAGAAAAGGAAAAAATTAGACGAGATGTAGATCTAAAAGAATAAAAATAAGGTGGTATGGGAAGGGAGGGAGGGAGGAAAGGGAGAAAAATAGAAATAATGCACACAAGGCACACGGTTAAAGATAAGGTAATATTATGGGGAATTAGGATTAAAGATGTTTTTTTTCTAAATATGTATTGTATTTTGTATTTGAACAAATGCACAAAGTGTATCATAAGAGCAGGTGATTCAAAAAAAATAAATAAAAATAAAATAAAATGGTTGTTCTTCTGAAATGCTAGTCACCTAGCGTTCCCTTCCTCCAAATATTTCTAAGGCACCGGATCAACATGGCAGCTAGTAATTTCATACAAAGAGGGCAATTGCAAACTATATATTTCTTAATTATATGCTTTCTGTATTAAAGGCATTTATGTGTTATTACTTCCAACTCAAAGACAAAAAAAGGGTTTTCTTTCTTATTTTAGGACAGTGGGTTGATCCATTCAAATAATTTCATAATGTGTTGGGACAGCCATGCATGCAGAACCAATGGTGTATAGCACAGACACAACCTTAATATACAAAGCTTGTTATTTCCTCTTGCATACAATTTTTTCTGACATTTTAGTCCTTGTTAGAACATGGAAGGTAACTTGTAACCTTGTAAAGTTGGGCTTAGATGGGGATTTGGCTAGGGGAGCTAATCAGTTCATAGTGAGGCTAACCACAACAAATAATCATAAGGACCTATTTACACCTGTGTGTAGCTGTATCAGGGTAATATACAGTGCATCCAGAAAGTATTCTAAGCGCTTTTTTTTTCTACATTTTATTGTGTCACAGCCTTATTCTAAAATGGAATAAATTCATTATTTTCCTCAAAATTCTACAAATACCCTATAATGACAATGCAAAAGAAGTGTGCTTGAAATCTTTGCAAATTTATTGAAAAAACAAAACAAAAAATCGTATGTACTTAAAGTGGATGTCACAATGTAGAGAATAAGATTTCTTATCATCTGTGCCCAGTCTTGCCACACAGAGTTAATCCAGCTCTGAGCAATCCTCTTTTATTGTTCAGTGAAAATTAACAGACTTCCAGATAAAAACCTGTGTGAATAAAAAGTCCTTTCCGTCCCCTTGCTTCGAGTGACATACATTACCTATCACAATGTGTATCACCCCCCATATTATGATAAACATCCAGGAATGTGCATGTGTCCAAGCTAGTGCACGACATATGTAAAAACACTGTCACTCGAAGCAAGGGGACGGAAAGGACTTTTTATTTAAACAGGTTTTTATCTGGAAGTCTGTTATCTTTCACTGAACAATAAAAGTGGATTGCTCAGAGCTGGATTAACTCCGTGTGGCAAGACTGGGCACAGATGATAGGAAATCTTATTCTCTACATTGTGACATCAAAAAAAAAAATCCACTTTAAGTCCTTTACCATGACACTCAAAATTGGGCTGAGGTGCATCCTGTTCCCACAACTTGAGTCCACCTGTGGTAAATTCAGTTGATTGGACATGATTTGGAAAGGCACACACCTGTTTGTATAAGGTCCCACCATTAACCGTGCATGTCAGAGCACAAACCAAGCCATGAAGTCCAAGGAATTGTCTGTAGACCTCCGAGACAGCATTGTATCAAGGCACAGATCTGCGGATGGGTACAGAAAAAATGTCTGCAGCATTGAGGGTCCTAATGAGCACATTGGCCTCCGTCATCCGTAAATGGAAGAAGTTTGTAACCACCATGACTTTTCCTAGAGCGAGGCGCCCGGCCAAACTGAGCAATCGGTGAAGAAGGGCCTTAGTCAGGGAGGTGACGAAGAACCCCGATGGTCACTCTGACAGAGCTCCAGAGTTTTTCTGTGGAGAGAGAAGAACCTTCCAGAAGAACAACCATCTCTGCAACACTCCAATCAGACCTGTATGGTAAAGTGGCCAAATAGAAACCACTCCTCAGTAAAAGGCACATGACAGAACACCTGGAGTTTGCCGCAAGGCACCTAAGGAACTCTAATGCCCTGTACACACGGTCAAAATTTCCGATAGAAAAAGTCAGATGGGAGCTTTTCATCAAAAAATTCCGACCGTGTGTTGGACTTTTTCCATCGGAAATTCCGACGGACTTAGATAGAGAACATGTTCTCTATTTTTCCGATGGAAAAAATTCGGAAAATCCGGTCGTCTGTATGGAATTCCAACGGATACCATCTGATTTTGTTCCAACGGAAAATCCGTTTGCGTGTACGCGGCATTAGACAATGAGAAACAAATTTCCCTGGTCTGATGAAACAAAGATTGAACTCTTTGGCCTTAATGGCAAGGGTCACGTCTGAAGAAAACTAGACAATGCTTATCACCTGGCTAATACCATCCCTACAGTGAAGCATGGAGGTGACAGCATCATGCTGTGTAGATGTTTTTCAGTGGTAGGAACTGGCAGACTAGTCAGGATCGAGGGAAAGATGAATGCCGCAATGTGCAGAGACATTCTTAAAAATCTGTTCCAGAGCACTCTGGACCTCAGTGAAGGTTTATCTTCCAACAGGTCGACAACCATATGCATACAGCCAAGATAACAAAGGAGTGGCTATAGGACAACTCTGTGAATGTCCTTGAGTTGCACATACAGAGCCCAGACTTTAATCCGATTGAACATCTCTGTAGAGATCTAAAAATGGCTGTGCGCCAATGCTCCCCATCCAACCTGATGGAGATTAATAGGTTCTGCAAAGAAGTATGGGAGAAACTGCCCAAAAATAGGTGTGGCAAGCTTGTAGCATCATACTCAAAAAGACGAGGCTGTAATTGGTGCCAAAGGTGCTTCAACAAAATATTGAGCAAAGGCTGTGAATACTCATGTACATGTGATTTTTTTCATTTTTTATTTGTAATAAATTTGCAAAGATTTCAAACAAACTTCTTTCACATTGTCGTTATGGTGTATTGTTTGTAGAATTTTTAGGAAAATAATGAATTTAAACCATTTTGTAATAAAGCCGTAACATAACAAAATGTGGAAAAAGTGAAGCACTGTGAATACTTTCCAGATGCACTGTACCAATGCATCCGGATGTAACTAGCTGTAAGGGCATAAAGGAACCATTTGCATGGCTTATCCCACTATTCTTGATTGAGGCATAAACCTCTTGCCGTTTTGATTAATGTTGAAAGTGATGACATGTACATTTATTTTAAGAAAGCATGTTGTACCTTGCTGAGAGGAAGGGATTATTGGTTCCCTTTGGTCCATGTTCTCATTCTTTTGGAAATGTTTTATAAGGGTTGTTTACTGTGATGGTGTTTCCATTCTCAGGCTATTTTTTGCTGAGACGCTACAAGATATTTATCGCCAAACCTCTTAATTTTACCAGCCCAGACTGGTTTTTACCATTATAAAAAGATGACAAATCAGCGCAAAATGACAAAAGACCCAAAAGAAAGCTGCTGAACACCAGGGTCAAATTTCAAATCCCTCAAACAAATATAAAACAGATGGTGCAGCGCTATAAGGACAAGTCCACAACAAAAGTGGAGTTACGCTTTAAGCTGGCCATAAATGGATCGAATCTCAGCCAGTTCAGGGGGGAGCGGCCAAGATTCGATCCATCTATGGACAGGTTGGATTTTTTTATATGCAATTACTGCCAGTGGCTATAGCTGCTAGCCGTAATCATTGTATTCTTTAGACCAGTAAGGCTCCCTGCATCCCCCTGCCAGCAAAACACAAAACACGCTGCAGGAGACATTCCTCCGTCAACATTGATTGTGTTGATGAGGGAATCAAGCAATTTTTTTGCCTCGGCCACTTAACATTTGCTATGTACAGTGACAGCTTCCTGGCGGGATAGCTCAGGTGGGTTTGGACTAGGATCTGAACACAACTGTACTCATCCCTGGTGGGCACACCTCGGCTTTCTCTTATGAGGGCAGGAAGAGTGTCCTTAGCCTTGCTTAAGTTCCAACCAGATTGACTTGGAGCTTACACAGGACTTTTCTATTTGGTTCCATAGTGGCAATAGAGCACAGGGAAAGTAAGAATTAGAAGCTACAGTAGGTGCACGCGATATTGTGTCAATCTCGCTCCCTTTCTCGGCGAGATTGAGCACCTACGAGCCCCATCGCGGGAGCCAGCGCCGAGCTGGCTTGCCGCGATGGAGACAGAGCCATCATAGAAGCGACGGGAGATCCGACTTGGATTCCCGCCAATTCTACACGTGTGCGGCGTTTGTTATGAATCCTGAGGGGGAAGTCCCCGCCGGATTTTAAATAAAAATTCGGCATGGGTTCCCCCCTCAGGAGCATACCGGGCCCTTAGGTCTGTTATGGGTTGTAAGGAGAGCCCCCCTACGCTGAAAAAATGGCGTAGGGGGTCCCCCTACAATCCATACCAGACCCGTATCCAAAGCACGCTACCCGGGCCGGTCAGGAAAGGAGTGGGGACGAGCGAGCGGCCCCCCCTCCTGAGCCGTACCGGGCTGCATGCCCTCAACATGGGGGGGTTGGGTGCTCTGGGGCAGGGGGGCGCACTGCGGGGCCCCCCCACCCCAGAGCACCCTGTCCCCATGTTGATGAGGACAGGGCCCCTTCCCGACAACCCTGGCCGTTGGTTGTCGGGGTATGCGGGCGGGAGGCTTATCGGAATCTGGGAGCCCCCTTTAATAAGGGGGCCCCCAGATACCGGCCCCCCACCCTAAGTGAATGGATATGGGGTACATCGTACCCCTACCCATTCACCTGGAGGAAAAGTGGTAAAAACACAAATAAAAAACACAGGGTATTAAAATATTTTATTAGTCTGCTCCGGAGGCTCCCCCTGTCTTCTTTAGCTCGGGAGAAGAGAAGAAGAGAAGACGTCACAACACAGCGGCCTGAAGGGAGAAGTAGAAGACGTCACAGAACAGCGGAAGAAGAGGAGAAGACGTCACAGAACAGCGGAAGAAGGAGAAGGCACCGGACAGCGGGAGGAAGAACCGGGGTGCGCCGAGTCAAGAGCGGAGAGCGGCGAACATAGAAGAAGACCCCCCAGAGCAGAGAAGACGTCACAGAAGAGCGGTGAAGACCCCGGAGAGCAGGAAAAGACCCCCGGAAATCGGAAGAAGAAGCTCCCCCTGGTAAAAGAGCTAAAGAAGACAGGGGGAGCCTCCGGAGCAGACTAATAAAAGATTTTAATACCCTGTGTTTTTTATTTGTGTTTTTACCACTTTTCCTCCAGGTGAATGGGTAGGGGTACGATGTACCCCATATCCATTCACTTAGGGTGGGGGGCCGGTATCTGGGGGCCCCCTTATTAAAGGGGGCTCCCAGATTCCGATAAGCCTCCCGCCCGCATACCCCGACAACCAACGGCCAGGGTTGTCGGGAAGGGGCCCTGTCCTCATCAACATGGGGACAGGGTGCTCTGGGGTGGGGGGGCCCCGCAGTGTGCCCCCCTGCCCCAGAGCACCCAACCCCCCCATGTTGAGGGCATGCAGCCTGGTACGGCTCAGAAGGGGGGGGGGGCGCTCGCTCGTCCCCACTCCTTTCCTGACCGGCCGGGTAGCGTGCTTTGGATACGGGTCTGGTATGGATTGTAGGGGGACCCCCTACGCCGTTTTTTCGGCGTAGGGGGGCTCTCCTTACAACCCATAACAGACCTAAGGGCCCAGTATGCTCCTGAGGGGGGAACCCATGCCAAATTTTTATTTAAAATCCGGCGGGGACTTCCCCCTCAGGATTCATAACAAACGCCGCACACGTGTAGAATTGGCGGGAATCCAAGTCGGATCTCCCGTCGCTTCTATGACGCGCACGTTGGAATGTGCTGTCACTATTCCAGTGAGTGCGAGATCTCGGCGAGATCTCGGCACCATGTCGCCGAGAATTAGCGCGATGCTGTCGTGCTAAAAACACAATATCACAAACACCTACTGTAGGAAAGCAGCATTTAGGTTAACCTTTTTTTTAGTTTCGCCTGGACAAAGCACAGGTTTGCAGTTTACCTGCAGAATTAGCAAACCATTCATTGATTTCATCTGTGGCCTATTTTCATCTGTTGGCTATATTTTTTACATTTGCCATACATGTGTAGTGCTACCCCAGCAGGAGCCGCTGGTGAAAAAGGGATCCCCCGCCCTGCACAGCCAGGCACACCAAATTTCCACAACACTCTTGAGTCAAGAAACATTCTTTGCAGCTTTGTTTTTTTGTTTTATTTAGGTGTTAATAAACTTGGATGGGGATGGGGTATTATGGGATGCCCACTTGGTTTTAGCAAAATTCTTAAGGGACAACTTCCATCTGTACAGTCTATTTATTATTATATACGATTTATATAGCGCCAACAGTTTGCGCAGCGCTATACAATGTATAGGGGGGACAGCACAATTACAGTTCAATACAGAAGGTACAGGAGGGCCCTGCTTGTAGAGCTTACAGTCTAAAGGGAGGGGGTGGAGGGACAAAAGGTAATAGCTGCAGAGAATGATTTGATAGGGGTGGCTCGGGGACAGTTCTTATGTGGGTGTGGGATAGGCTTCCCTGAATAAATGAGTTTTCAGGGCTCTCCCAAAGGTGGACAGTGTAGGGTCTGATCGGACATACTGTGGCAGGGAGTTTTTTAGAGGATGGGAGAGACTCTGGAGAAGTCCTGAAGGCGAGCATGGGAATAGGTAACAAGGGAGTTAGAGAGCAGGAGGTCCTGGGAGAAGCGGAGGGGACGATTTGGGCAGCTGTCCCTTTCACTAGCCCTCTTGGCTAATCTTCCACAGTCCTCCCAGACTGACAATGCAAGCCATCTCAGACTGGACTACCCAGTCCTTCCTGACTGTCTCATTCACCAGCCATCCGGCTGGCTTCTCCCTGGAGATCACCCGGACATGCTCACTGGCTCCTGCTGTCCTCACACCTTCTCCCGTGTCACTGGACAAGACTCCTCCTTGGGTTACCCGAGAATCCCTCTTGCACCCAAGCTCCCAGGCTCCAGACTAGGGGGCTACCCTCAAGGGCCTCCGACTGCCTCCTCAGCACTCCATCTTCAGCTTCCACCTGAACTCACACTGGCCCTGCTGGCCTGACCCATAGTATTTAAAAGTTCCCTCCCCCTGCCAGCCCATTTGGTCGGGGCTCTCATCAATACTCCAGGCAGCGTATCCTAACTTCCCTCCCATTCTTCTTCTGTTTCAATATTTTTATTAAGGCATTTTCAATCTCCACACAACAAAACGGAACAAATAAAATCGTATAAGGAAGCCATATTATCAAAAGCAGTATAAAACATACACAGAACGTTTCCTCGACTGTAATATATATGGTGGTAGTCTACGTATACAATGTAGAATTCTCAGTAGATTTCACCATTCGGCATACACAGTAGTATGCCAATCAATCAGAAGTCAGTTAACAAAACACATGTCAAGGCCAACGAAATTCAAGGCAGTAATTGAACAATCAAATGCGTGGAAAGGCAGAACAGTATTATCATCGATACAAATGAATAAATTAAAACGAATTACAGGGGCCCAACACCATTCCCAATATATAGAATATCAGGCTAGGTATTGGGACCGCGTGTCAAAGATACAGGTATTCCAAACCTATTACTATAAGTTAAGCAAGGAAAAAAAAAATGTAGTAAAATCAAAAGAAGAAAAAAAAAAAAAAAAAAAAAAAAAAAAAAATGGTATGAGGGGGAAAGTATCTCCGTGCCAGCCAATGAAACATCCAATATCTAGATCAGAAGAGACCTAGGATCATATGACAAATAGTTGATCCATGGATCCCAGACAGCTTTGAAGAAATCTAGTTTGTCATGAAGGATAGCAGTCATATGTTCGTTGAGCATGATCCAGGAGAGTTTGTTTTTAAGGTGGTCGAATGGAAGCATGGCCGACCTCCACGATTTTGCTATAACCATTCTAGCTGAAATAAATATAAATCTTATAAGGCATTTTTGAGGTCTAGAGGCGTTTTTCACATCACACCCCAGCAGCGATTGTTTCGGAGATTTAATTAAATTAATTTGAGTAAGAGTATATATAAAATTATAAACTCTGATCCAATAGCGCCTCACTCTGGGGCATTTCCACCATATGTGGTACATTGTTCCCTCAAGTCCACATCCACGGAAGCAAAGAGGAGAAGCATCAGGTACAAAGGAAGCCAGTCTAAAGGGAACCATGTACCACCTCAAGAGTATTTTGTAATTTGCTTCAATTATTGAAGTGTTCATAAGCGAACGTGAAGCTCCCTGAGCCAATTTTAACCAGTCCGAAAGCTCAATACTTTCCTGGATATCCTCATCCCATTTTACCATATATTTCAATCTAACTGAAGAAGCTGTCAAAATAGAGTAAATATTTGAAATAAGACCTTGCATACTGTCGAATTTACGACATAAATATTCCATTTTTGACAGTGACGTTAAATTGGAATCACATGGCAAGGTTTCCAAAAAACGTTTTATTAGATCATAATTACATCTTTCAGAAATTGGAATATGAAAACGTTCCTCCAGGATATTATAACGTAGCATTCCATCAGTATCACAGACGTCCGCAATGCGTATCAGACCTTTATTTTTCCACCATTCAAAATTATTGTGAACAAGCCCCGGGGCAAATTTTCTGTTCCCAAAAATAGGCGCCATCGGGGAGTGAAGAGATCTAAATTTATATGTTCTGGACAATCTATCCCAGATATTAAGAGATAGCGATAAAGTTGGGCATAATATCGGCGGCCTATCACCAGGTGGCAACCAAAGCATGTGTGATAAAGACATACCTCTACATGCGAGGCTTTCCAATTCCATCCAGATAGGACCGGGGCGTGAAGAATGTGATCTAGTCAATTGTGCCAGTATTGCAGCATAGTAATATTTGATTAAATCAGGAGCGCCCAGACCCCCATAAGCCTTGGGAGTAATTAGGGTATGTTTATCTACTCTAGGTTTCTTATTCCCCCATATATACGAAATAACTCTGGATTGAAAAGCTTTGAGGTCTGATTGAACTAATGCCACCGGAAGTGAGCGGAAATAGTATAATAATTTTGGGAGGATATTCATCTTGATAGAAAATAATCTACCCAGCCATGACGGTGGATGAAATAACCATTTGTCCAAATCAGCCCTAAGTTTTTTAAATAGAGCAGGGTAGTTCTGGGAATACAACGTGCGTATTGATGGAGTGATGTTGATCCCCAAATATGGGAGGGAATCCGTATGCCAATTAAAGGAGAATGATTGCTTAAGTGAGGAGATCGTGGCATCGTCCAATGAAATATTCAAGGCTTGAGATTTTTCCTGATTAACAGTTAGGCCGGCTTTCATTCACATACAAGGGTAATTCGCATTCCTTTACTGATTATAGTGATGGGGAAGATCTTTTACTGAAGTTGGGTATCTTACCAACGGACTGGATGTTTTCTTCGAAGTCAACACTACCTAGTCGCCCCATCTCCCCCGTCTGGATTCCCCATGGCAACGCCAGAAATAGGAGAGACTTGCCGACCACCTGAGATGATGAGGATCTTCGATTCATCAACTTTATATGTTGCGGTATCGCCCATTGTTTTGTTTTGTTTTACTTAACAGACTTTTTGTTGACTATTTGGTTAAGGCAAATGCCTCTTGTTCCTATTGTGATTTGAGGACTTGAACACCATGATCCTCGACAGTTCTACTTGTGGACTCCAGGGACATGCTGAACGTTCTGATAACATACGGAGCTCCTTTTTTTTTAACTAAAGTGGTCCTGTGCCTGTCCTTCTGTTATTTAGTAGATGTTTAATAGTGAAGTTGGGGTGGACTCGCAAGCCACCTTGTTGATATTGTCCCTTTCCTTGAGATGGAGACAACGTCACACCCTTTTTTCCAGGCCGGTAGCCTGGAATGGGCTTTGTCCCAACTAATTGTTTATGTGCTTTTCTGTTTGCACAATGTACTGGATTGTAGGTACTTTTTTCCTTATTTTTTTCTCTTATTTTATGTTCTTTTTTTTTCTTATTTAGTTGCTTTTTTTATTTTTTCTGTCCCTATCTCCGTGACCATGCTAATGGATCGACATCGGAATTCTCGCCTCCGATATCAAGATAGCTGCATTATACAGGTATTAAATGTCTAGGATTTCTCAATCTAAATATTCTATATTAACGCATAACGTACAAGGGTTTAACTCGCCCCTAAAAAGGAATAAGGCATTCCATTACTACCATAGACAGAAGGCGGATGTCCTGATGTTACAGGAAACCCGTTTTTCCAAAGAATCTGCTCCTAAGTATCTTAGTGCTCATTATCCACAATTTTATTTATCGTCAGGCGAGGAGAAAAAAAGAGGGGTGGCTATATGTTTCTCACGCAATATGCCTTTTACTTCTACTTCCGTCATTAGAGACGACATGGGCAGATATGTTCTGGTGGTGGGTCATATTAATGACCAACCGGTCACGTTCATTTCGTATTATGCTCCCAACTCTAACCAATTGGAGTTTTTTTTTACTATGCTCTCGAAACTACTTCCATTGGTGCAGGGTCAACTTCTTTTAGGTGGGGACAGCAATTTGCCACTGGACCAAATGCTCGATAAATCCTCTCCTGATAGGCCTCAATTAAAACATGTGCCTAAAAACAGTATTAAATTTGCACGATTGCTTCATAGTAATGATCTGATCGATGCCTGGAGGGAGAATAATCCCTCTGCTAGAGATTATTCCCACTTCTCACATGTGCATGGCACTTATTCACGAATTGACCATATATTTGTGAATTCGGCACTGGTTCCTTTTGTGAATTCGGCTAAGATTCTGTCAACGCCATGGTCGGATCATGATCCGGTACTAATGTCTCTTTCCAATTTATGGAGACGGCCGGGCCCATCCCCCTGGCGTCTCAATGCGTCTTTGCTGAGTGATCCTATTGTAGTGGTAGAAGTGGAAAAAGAAATACGAAATTTTTTCAGTGAAAACTTACCTCAAGACACTTCACCGATCATTAACTGGGCAGCCCATAAATCTGCCATTCGTGGTAAACTGATTCAAGTAGCGTCCAGAATAAAAAAAGCTAGGAACATGGTGATTTCGGATAAAGAAAAAATGTTACTTGATCTACTATCTGAACAGAAAAATTCTCCACAGGTTGATATTAGACCTAAAATCGATGAGGCTAGGTTGTCACTAAATTTAAGTCTAACCACATGGGCGGAAAAAAGTTTGAGGTGGACTCGCCATAAATTCTACACAATGGGGGATAAACCTACTAGATTATTGGCTAGGAAATTGGTCCCTCGCTCTTATACTCCAGCATTGCCCAAGCTTAGAATTGGTAATGGGAATCCAACCCAAAATCCTAAACTCATTTTGAACGAGTTTAGGAATTTTTACTCGACTTTATATAGTAAGCCAGCGACTTTTGACCGAGACATGGCGGACCGTTTTCTTGACCAAATTTCTTTGCCCAAACTGGCGCGGGAACACTCGGAGCTGATGGACCGTGAATTTTCTGAAGACGAGATAGGTTCAGCGATAAAATGTATAAATCCCTCTAAAGCCCCAGGCCCCGATGGGTTTTCTGGTCACTATTATCATAAATTCAAGGAAGTCTTGATCCCCCATCTATGTAAATTTTTTAATGCTATTAGACGTGGAGATCCCCTTCCTACCCAGGAGAACAAGGCTTATATACATATTATCCCTAAAGCGGGTAAAGACCTGGGACTCTGTGCTAACTATCGCCCTATTTCTTTAATTAACTCGGACTTGAAAATAATGACAAAAATTTTGGCCTCGAGACTTAATTCTTTTTTGGTTCAATATATACACCCAGACCAGGCGGGATTTGTCCCGGGTAGACAGACTACCGATCAAATTAGAAGGGTTATAGATGTTATATCTGCGGTCCATTCTAATTGGGATGCTGGGGGACCACGGAAGGGCATGCTTTTGTCATTAGATATGCACAAGGCATTCGATTCCCTATCTTGGGATTATCTTTTCTATATTTTACATAAATTTGGTTTTGAGTCACGATTTTTGACTATTCTTCAAATGCTGTATAACTCCCCTTCGGCATCCTTGATGGTTGGTGGATATTCCTCCGATCCCATTCTGATTCATAGGGGAACGAGACAGGGTTGTCCTTTGTCGCCACTACTCTTTGTCCTGGCCCTGGAACCACTAGCAATCAAAATTCGATCTTCTCCAGATATTTTGGGTATTAAATGTGGTATCAGTGAGCATAAATGTGTCCTTTTTGCTGATGACATCCTAATGCTGATATCTTCACCAATCACTACTCTTCCAAATTTGAATATTATTCTTGCATTATTTTCCTCTATTTCTGGCCTCCCATTCTTCTTGAAGTTTCTGTAAAGTTCCAGCAAGTAGGGAGAGGTATCAGAGATGCTACCTAGTGAGTTACAGTATTCCAGCGTCCTTGGATCACTCACGCCCTGACCAAGAAAAAAACCCAGGCTTGGCTGCTAGCCAAGCCAAATTTACCTACACTAACAAACTATGTACACCCCTATTCTAGGACATTAGAGGGTGCTATATGTCATACCTGACCAAAGTTAAGAGTGTGGCCCACAACATACTGTAGATCTACTTATGTATTCTACACTTTGCACTTGCCTGGGTCGATGGGCTAATATTACATCTTTTCTTTCTTTTGCTCTCAGTTTCTTAGATGTATACTATATATAGTATAAACAAACGTCTTTAACGTTTTTGTCAGTGCCATCAAAGACCCAAGCCTCTGTGTCTCTTTTTTCAAAATAAAGCTTCCGTACAGCTAGGCATGCAGAGCAATGCTGTCTGTGTTAATATTGATTTTACATAGTCAATGTACAAAAATTATAGTTCTTTCTACCCATAACATTCTTATAAATATTAATAATAGCTTTGGCTCCCTAATGCATAATTACACTTGTTTAAGATTTAAACCATTCCATACTTTGCCCTTTTTTCTAATACTGATTTTGCAGCTGACACAAGCAGTCTGGCTTATATATAGCAGCTGACAAAGGACTTTCGGAAACCTTTTTACACAAGAATATACGTACGCCTTGACAGCCTTGTCTTTTCTGCATGAAGGTTTCTTACTTACACAGTATATTTGTATAGCTTAATTTAAATGTATATTATGGAATTGGAATGGAATAAGCTCTGAAGGTACTTTGTAGTAGAGGAGGCAGTGGGTAGCAGTATAACAACACATGTTAAGGCAGAGGCGTAACCAGAACCTTCAGGGCCCCGGTGCAAGAAACCATGGAGGCTCCACCCTGACCTCCGGCCAGGGCCCTTCCCACTGATCTCGGGGGCAACAGGACCTGAATAGGAGGGGGAACAAATCCCGTTCATTTTCCTCCTGCAGTCACTGAATGCCTATCGGAGGGAGAGGAGTAGAAACAAACTTTTAGTGGCTGCAGGAGAAAAATAAAGGGGATTTGTTCCTCTAAATGCCCCCCATCCAGGTGTTTAGGGGCAACATGTGTGCTATTGTAATTGTGACCCCTGTAGTTATGCCCCTGTCATGAATGGCAGCGGTGGTGGTGGGGGATGGTATCAGTGGCAGCAGTAGTGGATGGGGAGGGATAGGATCAGTGGAATCGGTGGTGTTGGTGGGGGATGGGATGAGTGGCAGCGGTGAGGGAGAGATGGGATGAGTGGCAGCAGTGGAGGGGTGGGATCAGTGGCAGCAGTGGTGGTTGGGTGGGGATAGGATCAGTGGCAGCTGTGGTGGCTGGGCGGGGAAGGGATCAGTGGCAGCAGTGGTGGTGGGGGGATGGGATCAGGGACAAGGGCGGTGGCTGGGGGGTGGGATCAGTGGTAGGGTGGGATTGAATATAATAGGTGGCAAAGGTGGTGGGGGGAATAGGATGAGTGACAAGGGTGGTAGTTGGGGGGGATGGGATGGGATGAGTGGCAACGGTGGGGGCATTGGATGAAATGAGTGGCAGCGGTGGTGGGAGGATGGGATCCGTGGCGAGGGTGGTGGTTGGGGGTGGGATGGGATGAGTGGTGGGGGGATGGTATCAGTGGCAAGGATGGTGGTTGCGGGATGGGATCAGTGGCAGTAGTGGTCATGGTGGGGTAGATCACTGGCAGCAGTGGTCATGGTGATGTGGGGTATCACTGATTGTGGTGTGGGGGAGGGGGGAATCGGTGGCAGTAGTGGTGGTGGTGTGGGGGGGTTTCAGTGGCAGTAGTGGTGGTGGTGTGGGGGGTATCAGTGGCAGTAGTAGTGGTGGTGGTGTAGGGGGGTATCAGTGGCAGTAGTGGTGTGGGGCGTTATCAGTAGCAGTAGTGGTGGTGGTGTGGGGGTATCAGTATCAGTAGTGGTGGTGGTGTGGGGGGTATCAATGGCAGTAGTGGTGTGGGGGGGTATCAGTGGCAGTAGTGGTGCTGGTGTGGGGGGTATCAGTGTCAGTAGTGGTGGTGGTGTGGGGGGTATCAGTGGCAGTAGTGTGGGGGGAATCAGTGACAGTGTTGATATTGAGGGATGGGTACCACTCACTTGCAGACCCCCCTCCTTGCTAGGTCTTGCTTGGGCGAGAAGAGAGGATAGGTGGGGCCTGTGAGTACCAGTGAGTGCAGACAGAGTCGGCGGGCACTGTGCCCATGAGTGCACAAGGAGAGGATGGGCGGAGCAGGCAGAGAGGATGGGCGGAGCAGGCAGAGACTGTGCCCGTGAGTGCGGGAGGAGAGGATGGGCAGAGCAAACGGGGACTGCAGTCACAATGTGCCCGCGAGTGCGGGGGGGGACTCGCCATGAATGACCAGTGTCTCTCTATCTCCTGGGCAGTGGCGGGCCCCCCTTTAGTAGCGGAACTCAGGGGCCCAGTTGCAAGTGCGACTGGTGTGACCCTGGTAATTCCGCCATTGGGTTAAGGCAGGGGTGTCCAAACTTTTTTCAAAGAGGACCAGATTTGTTGAAGTGAACATGCTCGAGGGCCGACCATTTTGCCTGACATTCTTTGAACCATTAAAATTCAGTCTAAGTGTGTTCGTTCGAGCACTAATACACTGCCCAACAAGAATTCTCTTGCCTTTGTGTGGTGTGGTGTGGTGGTGTGTGGTGAAGAGATGAGCTCAGGCGTGTTATTTTGATATACCGTATTTATTGGCGTATAACACGCACCTTCACTTTAAGAGGGAAGTTTCAGGATAAAAAACTTAAAATTAAAAAAAAAAGAACTGTGACAGCGGGTACCTCTGCAAACAATACTGTGGAGCAGCGACTTGTACCAAAAGGCTGGAAGCAGTAGAGCAGCAGCTAGTGGTGTAGGGCAGCAGTATGTAAGACTACTTTCACACTGAGGCGCTTTTCAGGCACTTTCACGCTAAAAACAGCGCCTAAAAAGCTCACGAAAACCTATTTCCATTAAAATCAATGAATGATTTCACACTGGGGCAGTGTGCTGGCAGGGCTGTGAAAAATTCACCTCTCCGTTGAAATTAATGGAAAGCGCTTCAAAAGTGCCTGAAAAGCTCTTCACAAGCGCTCAGTGTTTTTACTGGCAGTTTAGAAGCACCTCAGTGTGAAAGTGTCCTAAGACAGCCGGCAGTATTGTAGAGCTGCATACATACAGTGCTTCTGCTATTGTTATGCCTTTGTTGTGCTGTACTGCATCGCATTGTTACCCAATACAGCATCCACCTGGAGTTTGCATCTGCCTGTGTACATGCATTTTAAATGACAGTGACTTGTGTCCCTGAAACATAGTATTCAGCATTTCCATTCTGCTGGACACTACATTGATTAAATTATAAAGCACAGCACAGCAGTGCAGATCTCATGAGAGGGCCCGAGCACAGAGATAGGTCAGGTTTGGTTTAGATAGCCTTTCCGTGAAGTTTCCCATAGACTTTACACTGTCATTTTCTGAGCTCGCCCAAGGCAAGCAATGAGAAATGATCCACAACTTATGTCAGCTCAGAAAGGGAGATACAAAGGTAGTGATGCTTTCAGTTTATCAGGGGCATACAATTACTACTGACATAGATAGTCCAACCATTGTTTGCGGTTTGTCAGGGGAATGGACTCAAGGGGGGCACATTGTGAGCCCACTTACACGGGCTTGCTGTTGCCGCACACATTTACAGGTGTGTTCAATTGTTTGTTAATTTGCAGCTCAGGTGTGGGGAGCCATCCCCCCTTTAAACAAATTCACTTCACCTGCACATGTAACCTTGATTGGAGGGATTCCATCAGATGCTATTTGGATCCTGGTATAAGGTCACCTTCACACTGAGGCGCTTCTAAACTGCCAGTAAAAACACTGAGCGCTTTCAAAGAGCTTTTCAGATTGCTTTTAAAGCGCTTTCCATTCATTTCACTGGGAATTTTTCACGGCCCTAAAAGCACACTGCCCCAGTGTGAAAGCATTTATGATTTGAATGGAAATAGGTTTTCGTGAGCTTTTTAGCCACTGTTTTTTGGGTGAAAGCGCCTGAAAAGTGCCTCAGTGTGCTTTCACACTGAAAGCACCAGCTTTTCGCGCTAAAGCGCCACTCGTTTTAGCATCGCTTTAGCTCTCTTTAAGTGACGCTTTTCAGCTGTTAGCGGGGTGCTTTTAACCCGAAAAAAGGGTTAAAAACTCCCGTTTTGCAGAGCTTTCAAACGCTTTTGCGGTGCTTTGAAAGCGCTGCCCATTCATTCCAATTGGCAGAGTGTTTTGGGAGCACTAAATACAGCGCTCCCAAACTGCCCCAAAGATGCTGCTTGCAGGACTTTTCAGAACGTCCCGCAAACAAACCGCCTGCGTGTGAAAAGTCACATTGGAATTATTGGGAGGCAGTTTTCAGGTGCTTTACAGAGGCTATTTCCAGTTATAAAGTGCCTGAAAACTGCCCAGTGTGAAAGGGGCCTTAAAGACAGCCTTTTAGGACATGCAGTGTGTCAGCAAGCACTCACCAACACTCCCTCATCGTAGGCACTCCTATGTGGTTTGTCACCCTTGATTCGGAGGGGCGTACATACCGTTATATTGTGATTTTCTCCCCGGCTTCTGGGTTCTGATTCCAGCGGGACTGGGCGTTCCTATCCCTGGGTTAGATGATTGACGTGTTGTGAAAAAGTTCCCATGTCGCACAAGGCGCGTCACCAGTTTTCCGTAAATAGCCGAGCTGCGAGTCGGCGCCTGCGCCCGCCGTGTAGAGCTGACTGCGCAGGCGCCGTATAGCGCCGACTTGCAGCTCGACTATTTACGGAACAAAAAAACACAATAATCGAACGCACTCCCTATAGGTGTCCGGAAAAACAATACGTAAGATATGTAAGGTGGAGGTGAGTTATGGAAGGGAACGGGGGGGGGGGAAATAAAATAATAAAGAGTGATCAATAAAATTAGTAGAATTAATGTCCAAAAAGTGCTCTTAGTACAATAGTCCAATTCTGAAAATGTCCATAGAGCTGGATAAATAAATAACGCCTTGCTTAGGTGGCAGCCAGCTAGCAGATGAAGCAATCTGTAGAAGGACAAGAGACTATTTACGGAAAACTGGTGACGCGCCTTGTGCGACATGGGAACTTTTTAACAACACGTCAATCATCTAACCCAGGGATAGGAACGCCCAGTCCCGCGGGAATCAGAAGCCAGGGAGAAAATCACAATATAACGGTATGTACGGCGAAAAAAAAAAAAGACCTGCATACTGTAAATGTCGTTCGTATGCAGGATGTAATGTTAGAATTTTTTTTTAGGGTGAACCCCCGCTTTAACTTGTAACTCAATTTGTGTTTTGTTTTAAACCAATAGAGTGCCGTTGACAATTTTCTTGCTATATCTGTGTCTATTTAAATGTAATTGTTATTTTTTTTGGGGGGGGGGGGGGGTGCACCCTGCAATCCCATGGCATAATAGGGCACAATTCATTTGGGCCCATGCACATGGGTCCTGCGGCCACCCCTCCCCCTCCCCCTCCCCCTCTTATGCTTAGCCTTCTGCTGACAAAAAATGTGTGTGTCATTTAAATTAAAACACCTGTGTGTCATTTAAAACACCTGTGCATGTTCCTGCATTTCAAGTATCTTTCAGGTACCTGTGGAAAGGTGGGCTCTGACTGGTCCAGATCGAGCAGGTGACCAGCTGAAAGTTTCTGGAACTGGATGGACCCTATATAAGGCTGCAGGTTGTTCAGGGCTGTTGGCTGGGTACTGGACTTTGCTCCCCTCCCTGTCGTTGGCACAATTATGTGGTATGTCACCCCCGAATCGGGGGGGGGGACTTTACAGTTTGTTCAAGTTTAGCTGCTTGAGTCCTAAGACCGAGCAGGGAATTTTTGAATTATTAAAGGTTTATTATTCAATACGATATTCTGATTAAATAAAGATGGTTATGATATATATTAATTTGTTTAAACCAATAAAGGTGCCACGGCCATTAAAATGCCAAGAAGTTGTTTGATCTTTTGTTCACTGGGAGTGTTGGGTTTGAGGGGGTGGGTCGACTCGTGTGGCCTGCGGTCTCATGTTGCTTACTGGGTAATTAGACAGTTGATGATTTTGGACAGTGGTGGATGTGCTAGCTACTTAACTGCTTAGCCTTGCAGTTTATCTGTTTTAAAATTATTCACATGTTAAAGGTTAGGCTAGAGCAGGGGTGCCCAACCAGTGGCCCGCGACCTCCTGCTCTGGGATGGAATAGAATAAAATACTGTTATTAAAGGTAAGTTTATTACTAAAATCACAGTGTATTTATGGGCATATCTGTTCTGCAGTGGTTATTGGACTGCTTTCAAACTGATCCGCAGGTGCAGAGCAGTGCACCTGTGGGTTACCTGCACTGAGCCATAGGCCCCTTTTGACACGGTCTGTCCGACCCAATTGGAACCTCCATTCACCTCTAAGGAGTAGCAGATGTAAATGGACTTGTGTCCATGTACAAATGCCTACCTCCAAACCAATCTGCAAAAAAGTAGAGTGGGCTCTATAGAGTAGAGTGGCATCTACCCGCTCCACTCATTGTGGCCCCGACCGGTTACCAAGTCGCTTAGGTGACCCTCGCTCTTCAAAAGGTTGGGCACCCTTGGGCTAGAGCTTTACGCCTCATGAACACAGGGAATCTACAAAAGCCCCTCTTTAAGCTGAACTCCTGGCAGGAAAATCCCGATTTTTAAAGATTGCTCCAAGAGCTGCGTATTGCACACATGTTTAGGTGTGTGTAGCATTTGAGAGCTAAAGCATTCTATTTTTCAGAACAACCATTTATTCTGCCCAATGGAATGCATTAACACTGTAATGCTAGACATGTATAGCATTTATGCACGTTTCACATTTTCTGCTCTTCAGCTTCTCTCCCAACCACATTTTTGGCGTTTTTTTTCCCTGCCTATAAATGCTCCTCATCAAATATGCCTGTTAATGTCTGTGTGCATGGTCACCCAGGGGTTGATTTACTAAAGGCAAATAGACTGTACACTTTGCAAGCGCAGTTACGCTAATTTTCCCCGGAGCTTAAAGGATGTGGGTGAAGGTTCACTTTGTAAAGAATACCCAATCAGGTGTTAGGAAAAATAATGCTTGTCCATGATTGGATGCTGGAAAATAAGTGCAACTGCACTCACATAGTGCACAGTTGATTTGCCTTTAAGGGGTTGTAAAGAGAAAAAAAAAATTCATAATAAGCATCCTTTACCTGCAGACATTCCTCTTTTCACTTCCTCATTGTTCATTTTTGCTCAGAAGTTGCTCTATTTCTTCTCTGTTCTGTTCACTTCCTGCTTGTCTGATTTTTTACACACCACCGTGATGGGAGGCTTTACTGCGGTGGTCAGTAACGTGCCCACCCCCTCCTGGGAACTACATCTGTGTGGCAGGACGCTCTCTATGTGTTAGTGACTCCAAGGAGGTGTGAATTACTGGGTGTGCCGCAATGCATACTGGGAAATGTGGTTCTTACATGAATGAGCGCCGCAAACCAGGAAGTGAATGAGAGGACAGAAACTAGAACGCCGGAGGTGATATAGATGAAGGAATTTAATAGGTATTTACTTGTTTTTTAACAGAATCATTACACTATTCTGTCTGTTTACCTTGCAGACATTAATTTTAGGCCAAATTTTTTTTCTCCTTTACAACTCCTTTTAGTAAACCAACCCCTAAGGCCAGGTTCACACCATCCTCGCATCTTTTTTCAGAACTTAATTGAAAATTCACAAAGTTCTTTGGGCCGATGTGTGATGCGATATGCTGATTGCGTCAAGCCACACCACGCTGAAAAAAGTACTGCATGTCTTATTTTTTAAGCGCGTTGGTGGGAGCGGCAACGATAAAGAACAAGGCTTTTTGCCTTGTCTATGTGTTGGGATAGCACTGGGCAAGGTAGCCCACTGCAGTTCAAGCCATCTGGTGGTTATGATTTTTTATATGCATTATATTTTCTAACCAATAAAAAGGCAAATGGAAATCACATTTGTGGAGTCTCATTTATTTCCCATGGAGACATTTATGTAGCTGTTGCTCTTTGCTGATTCTGCCAGTGTAGGAAATGTTAGTGGTGGTGGGGGGAGCAGGGGGTCGTATGTGCAGTCCCATGACACCCATGGATTAAAGTGACTCGGTTGTCCATGTGGGTATAAAGCCTAGGCTATACTCCTGACACTCCTTTGAACTGAGGAAGCCTTTTTGGATGAGTTGTGAACTGTCTTCCATATCACACAAAAAGGCCAGCTGATTGTGACATACAGTAGTTCTATTAGTTATGCCATGACCTGGGTAATTGAACACCTTGGGCCAGATTCAGATAGGAGATACGACGGCGTATCTCCTGATACACCGTCGTATCGCTAAGGCCGGCCGGCCGTATCTATGCGACTGATTCAGAGAATCAGTTACGCATAGATATCCCTAAGATCCGACAGGTGTAACTGTGTTACACCGTTGGATCTAAGGCTGCAATTCCAGGCCGGCCGCTAGGTGGCGCTTCCGTGTCTTTTACGCATCAAATATGCAAATGAGGAGTTACGCCGATTCAAAAACGAACGTCCGCCCGGCGCATTTTCTTTACGTCGTTTGCGTTCGGCTTTTTCCGGCGTAAAGTTACCCCTGCTATATAAGGGGTAAGTGCGGCGTATCCTATGTTAAGTATGGCCGTCGTTCCCGCGCCGAGTTTTGAAATTTTTACGCCGTTTGCGTTCGGCTTTTTCCGGAGGAAAGTTACCCCTGCTATATGAGGGGTAAGTGCGACGTATCCTATGTTAAGTATGGCCGTCGTTCCCGCTCCGAGTTTTGAGATTTTTACGTCGTTTGTGTAAGTCGTTCGCGAATATGTTAACGTCGAAACCAATGATGTCCTTGTGACGTCATTTGCAGCAATGCACGCTGGGAAATTTTGCGGACTGTGCAGTTCGTTCGGCGTGGGGAAGCACATGATTTAAATATCACACGCCCCCTACCAGCCGAATTTGAATCCGGCCGGGGGATTTACGCTACGCCGCCGCAACTTTACAGGCAAGTGCTTTCTGAATAAAGCACTTGCCTCAAAAACTTGCGGCGGCGTAACGTAAATCAGATAGGTTACGCGGATCTAAAGATCCGCTAACCTATCTGAATCCGGCCCCTTCTCTTTTAAGTTTTTGTTCGAATACTTTTATGGTACTTCCAAGTTTACTTTGAATTATTCTCCTACCACTGCACTGTCACTTTTCTGGCAGCTTTGCAACTAACTGGAGATGTCACACACAGCTCACAAAAAATAAGGATAATTGCAAGTGCAGGGGACCTCAAAGATAATATCCCCAATATTATTATTACTACAAGATTTATATAGCGCTGACAGTTTACGCAGCACTTTACAATGTAAAGGGGGGACAGTACAATTACAATACAGTTCAATAGAGACGGGAAAGGAGGAATAATATACACCCTAAACATTGATGGCATTCTAGTGGTTCGGTTCCCACTGTTAGTAAAAGCTGCAAGTTAAAATTGCACATTTTACTTTACATACACAAAAATTAACAACGTAACTTGAAAAATAAAATTATGTTTAAAATAGATAATGTCAAATTAATGTAAAAAAATATAAAAATCAATGGCAGTGTTATAATTTTACCTCAATCTCATCACTGTTACTTTTGCTGGACAGCTAGGGCTACATGTGAAAACAGAGATTAACCATTTGCTGTTCACCCCATAGCAGTTTTACTACTACAGGGCGGCAGCTCTGTGCTGAATCATGTATATAAACATGATAGGATGCATGCCACCGACGCCTTGCTCCCTTATACACAGCGGGAGCCAATCAGCAGGTATCACGGAATCATTTGTTACACAGACAGAATGGCAGTCTGCCTATGTAAACAAGGCAGATTGCCGTTCTGTCAGTAGGGAAGGATCCATGCCTTCCCCTAGTAAAAACACTTCCCCCAGCACACAGAAACACTAGTTAGGCACACAGTTAACCCATTTATCCCCCCTGATGTTAACCCTTTCCCTGCCAGTGTCATTAGTACAGTGACAGTGCATATTTTTAACACTAATCACTATATTAGTGTCACTGGTTCCGTGTCACTGGTTTAGTGTCAGAATGCCTTTCCCCACCATTACTAGTAAACAAAAAATCCCATAGTTTGTAGAAGCTATAACTTTTGTGAAAACCAATCAATATAAGCTTATTTTTTTTTACCAAAAATATGTAGCAGAATACATATTGACTTAAATTGATGACATTTGATTTTCTCATTTGTTTTATTGGATATGTTTTATAGCAGTTAGTGCCAGTTCACACTACAGCGACTTGGGATCCGACTTGTCAAACCTAAGTTGCCCCAAGTCGCTGGACATAAGAAATGCCATTGAAGTGAATGAGAGCTGTCTTAACTGGTTGCCGACCAGCCGCCGTCGTTTTACGGCGGCAGGTCGGCTCCCCTGCGCGAGAGCCCGTAGCTATATGTCGGCTCTCGCGCAGGCCACTAGGGGCGCGTGCGTGCCCCCCGCTCGCCCCCGACTCCCATGCGTGTGCCCAGCGGGCGCGATCGCCGCCGGGCACACGCGATCGCTCGTTACAGAGGACCGGGAGCTGTGTGTGTAAACACATGAGCTCCCGGTCCTGTCAGGGAGAGAAATGCTGATCTTCTGTTCATACAATGTATGAACAGAAGATCAGTAATTTCCCCATGTCAGTCCACCCCCCTACAGTTAAAACACACCCAGGGAACATACTTAACCCCTTCCCCGCCCCCTTCACTGCCAGTGGCCTTTTTATAGTAATCCAATGCATTTTTATAGCACTGATCGCTATAAAAATGCCAATAGTTCCAAAAATGTGTCAAAAGTGTCCGAAGTGTCTGCCATAATGTCGCAGTACCGAAAAAAAATCACTGATCGCCGCCATTACTAGTAAAAGAAAAATATTAATAAAAACTCCATAAAAATACCCCCTATTTTGTAAACGCTATAAATTTTGCGCAAACCAATCAATAAACGCTTTTTGCCATTTTTTTTTAACGAAAAATATGTAGAAGAATACATATCTGCCTAAACTGAGGGAAAAAAATGTTTTTTTATATGTTTTTGGGGGATATTTATTATAGCAAAATTGTCACTCTATTTTTGTTTATAGCGCAAAAACTAAAAACCGCAGAGGTGATCAAATACCACCAAAAGAAAGCTCTATTCGTGGGGAAAAAAGGAGGCCAATTTTGTTTGGGAGCCATGTCGCACGACCGCGCAATTGTCAGTTAAAGCGATGCAGTGCCGAATCGCAAAAAGTTCTTTGGTCTTTGAAATAGAAACAAAGCCGCGCCAAAAACAATAAACTATAGTGATTGCCAGAAGTGTATATGTGTCAAGTCCATATAAGGAGTTAATAAACACAGGACACCCTTGAATCCAAATCAGTCCATATAGTGAGGTTAATACCCCGCTGTTAACACAGGTCTCAAAGTAGAAGATTCCTTCAAACAGTTTCACAGATAGAACTTCACACCACCAAAGTGACTGGATATATGTAATTAGTGAACCCTTCACCGGTAATGAGAGGCCGCTTACCAGAGGGCAAGCACAAATGAGCAGATGGCTATAGCCCAGCCGCGGCCTTTGGTATTCCCAGGATCACTCAGGGACAGATAACAGGAACCGCTCATGAAGTATCGCCATCCAATACATCCGATAAGACAGTAAGGAAAGAATGCACCATAGCGTAACTCCGTATCAAAAAGGGTGTTTTAATAAGGCATAAAATGTACTTACAAAACACAGAAGTAAAAACAGCGTTTTTTCAAAATTCAATTGTATCCGGCCGGCATACAAGGAGCCCTCCTCCTCAGCGTGGTGACGTCACTGCGTGTCCTCCCAGACGCGTTTTGTCATCACCAGCACGTTATCAATGGGGGTCTTTGGCCTTTGACCAGCAATATGGTCCGGGGGTTAAGTGGTTAATGTACACCACTGAAGTCGCTCCCACTTTAGAAAAGGTTCCTGTACTACTTCAAGGTGACTTCTAGGCAACTTGTACCCATTGATTTCAATGAAAGTCGCCTCCAAGTCGGATCTCTGTCTTAACTGAAGCAACTTTACAGGAAAATAAATATAGTTTTTTTTTCAAAATGATCTGCTTTTTTTTATTTTTGTTTACAGCGCAGAAAATAAAAAACACAGAGCATTATTTATGGGGAAAAAAAGCACATATATTTTGTTTGGGTACAGCGTCGCATTAATGCGCAGTTGTAAGTTAAGGCCATATGGCAAAAAATGGCCCGTTCAGGAAGTTGGGTAAATCTTCTGGAGGTCAAGTGGTTTTAAATAAATACTCTGTATACTGAATACTCTCCTAACATGCATACAATTCTCACAATACACTATTGTTTGCAGCAATGGTCCTTTAAATAGTTAAATACAGAGCTTTAGCTCACTGCTGCTTTGTACTCTGCCTCCTCTGCAGTTATATTATTTAACACACATAAAATGCATGAATTTGGAAGGTCTCCAAAATTTTTAGCTTCAGAGCTTGATTACAAAGCCGGTTAAGCCAGTTTTATACTCGTCGTTTAATCTAAAATTGAGCAAATTACATCACTCTGGCTGTTAGGGAACTGGAGGTCATGATGAGACTTGTAGTTCCTTGACAGCGTAACCTGAAAAAGTGCTTTGAGGAAGTTTTGAAGGCTGTCATTGTCTCCTTCTTTATCATGTCTATCCACCGATTTAAAGTCCAGCTCCAGGCACCTTGATTTTTATAGCTTTTAAGTGTTACCTACGGGTCTACCTCTTCCCTTTATTTAGTTAATTGCGGTTTGCTTTATTCACACAAGTGAAAAGAGTCCTTTTAGGTTACCTAGACAGTGGGTGTGTACTGACACCCCACTTACATCAGAAAGACTGCTATGACCGACACCAAGGCTGGTGTTATGTCTCCACCCCAACAGTGTGTTTGGCCATTTACAAAGCAGTCTGTGATGAACTCCCCCCTCTGGTCAGTGCTGGAAGTACAGGCTGATCTGTACTATCTGGAGAAACTAAAAGGAAGGGTAATTTTACTAGCAGGAGACAGACAAAGCAGGAACAAACCCAATAGACATTTTAAAGTAATTGTAAAGGCTCAGTTTTTTTTAAATAAAAAATAACAAACATGTCATACTTACCTCCTCTGTGCAGTTGGTTTTGCACAGAGCAGCCTGGATCCTCCTCTTCTCGGGTCCCTCTTTGCTGCTCCTGGCCCCTCCCGCCTACCGAATGCTGGCTCAGCCAGCAGCTCTCTATGGGGGCACCCGAGCCGAGTCCATTCAGACACAGAGCCCTGACCTGGCTCCACCCCCTCTCTCCCCTGATTGGCTGACTGACTTTGACAATGGCGCCGCTGCTGTGTTTCAACCAATCAGGAAGAATGTCCCAGACAGCTTAGACATTTGTGGAGATTGCTAAAGAGAGAAGGGGCTCAGGTAAGTAATTAGGGGGTGCTGGGGAGGCTGCTACACACAGAAGATTTTTAATCTTAATGCATAGAATGCATTAAGATAAAAAAAACCTTCTGCCTTTACAACTCCTTTAACCATTTCTTACTCTATTAAAAAACAAAAATGTGGTTTAAAGTGATACTAAAGGTTCATTTTTTTTTTAAAATAACAAATATGCCATACTTGCCTCAACTGTGCAGTTCGTTTTACACAGAGTGGCCCCAATCCACCTGTTCTGGGGTCCCACAGTGGCTCTCACGGCTCCTCCCTGCATTGGATAACCCCCTCTGGGAAGCACTCTCCCGAGGGGGTTACCTTGCGGGCACGCTCTTGAGTCATATACTCGGCGTCCATAGACGCTGAGTGTATGACTCGGCTCCGCCCCTGGCACCCGCGTCATTGGATTTGATTGACAGCAGCGGGAGCCAATGGCTGCGCTGCTATCAATCTATCCAATCAAAGCTGGGACTCTGTGGGCAGGACAGCAGGGACGTGCCCACGGAAATTTGGGGCTCAGGTAAGTAAAACAGGGGGGGCTGGGGGGCCAGACACTGCAAGGTGTTTTTTCACCTTAATGCATAGGATGCATTAAGGTGAAAAAACACATAGGTTTTCAACCCCTTTAAATACAGCAAATAACTAAATGCTTGAGGTGAACTCTCTGGCGGTTGAGGATATTTTCTTTCACTTCCTGTTGTGCCCCTAGAAGACAAAGTAAAGGTTAATTTCTCTAGCAGGAGACAGACAAAACAGGCAAAAAGTAAAACTGTATTAAAAAACAAAAATTTGGTTTTAAACACTTTAATGAATACATAACTTAATTATATAATCGTTGGTATCGTACTGGTGTTCACCCTTAATTATAGCGGCACTGTAAACGCGATATACCTCGATGTGCTGCCCAATTCAAAATTGAAAACTGAAAACATAATAAACACAGTGCTTTGTTTTAATGCTTACGCTGTACATAATGCTTTTGTCCTGTAAATAGCACGCAGGACTTTATAGGGTTTTCTGCCTTGTTAAAGGAATAATGAAAAATTCTGTATATCGGCTTTCATATATGTTTATTTCACATCCCACGCATTGCTATACAGCTACTGGCCTTAAGCCACTGGACTGTCTAAATCTCACTCTGGCTCGGAGTTATTTTTCTTCCTGTGCGCCTTGAGATCTCACTCCATATTCTATCACTTCTTAGGGCATCTCCGCACACACTTGACTGCAAGTGAAATTGGATTTTCTTAACTTCGGGAGGAGAGTAGTCCGTAATGTACTTTCTCCTTTATCTCCTTCAGATTCTATCCCACTCTTTATAAGACGGTGATAGGCAGCTGGTGCTCAGAGCGGACCCACTCACTAACGGCTACAGATTGCCGAGTCCCGTATGTCAGACTTCAATATATTCCTTGTGTAGATAGAAAACAGATTAAAGTTCTTACCCATTTCCCTTGCAACTTATTTCCCTTCTGCTACTTCTGAGCCATTATAAGCCACGCTAAGGAAAGATTCACATTTATTTACAGTATATACATATTGCTGAGATCCTTAACAGGTATAAGAACAAAAAAATACATGCCACACACACAAAACTAAACACAGGGGGCCAGATTCAGAAAGCTTATACGCCGGCGTATCTATTGATACGCCGCGTAAGTTAAAAGATGCGCCGTCATATCTATGTGCGGTATTCTGGAACCTAGATACGCCTGAAATCTGGCTTCAGCCGACCGATGTAAGTTGCCGTCGTATCTTGGGTGCATATTTACGCTGGCCGCAAGGGGCACTTCCGTAGATTTACGCGTTGAATATGTAAATGACCTAGATACGCTGATTCACGAACGTACTTGCGCCCGCTACGCTGTTTACGTAAGGCTTACGTCCGGCGTAACGTTGCCCCTGCTATATGAGGTGCAGGTAATGCAAAGTATGGACGTCGGCACAAGCGTATCTTTTTACGTTGTTTACGTAAGTCGTACGTGAATGGGGCTGTAAGTAGGTTACGTTCACGTCACAGGCATTGAGCCGGCGTAACATAGGGAAAAATTTGACGTGATACTGAGCATGCGCACGGATGCGCCGTTCGTTAGCCGCTTCATTTACATGGGGTCACGATTCATTTCCATAAAACACGCCCCCTACCAGCCTACTTTGAATTAGGCGCGCTTACGCCGGCCCATATACGCTATGCCGCCGTAATTTAGGGAGCAAGTGCTTTGTGAATACAGTACTTGCCTCACTAAGTTACGTCGGTGTAGCGCATATGAGATGCGCTACGCCCGACTATAGATACGCCGCGGTACGTGAATCTGGCCCAGGGTATTTTTAGTAGCTTTAAAAAAAAAAAAAAAAAAAAGAATACTCTACGTTAAGACATATTTTTTAATATGTTCGACATTTTCAAGATCAGTTGTCTGATTCTGGTCATTTGCAAAGGTCATTTTATGATTTCTCCT
Organism: Rana temporaria; assembly: GCF_905171775.1. Lineage (NCBI taxonomy): Eukaryota > Metazoa > Chordata > Amphibia > Anura > Ranidae > Rana > Rana temporaria. The sequence continues at coordinate 324,604,640 of NC_053491.1, forward strand.
CATATCACAGACCATACTGCCATACATTTTTAGATGTCTGATGGTAGGCCCCATAATGTTTTTCACCAGTCTGGAGTTCGCATGTTCAGTGACAGCAACAGATAAATTGCAAAAGTCTAATGTCGCGTACACACGGTCGGAATTTCCGATGAAAAAAGTCAGACGGAATTTTTTCATCGGATATTCCATCCGTGTGTATGCCCCAATCGCGTGATAAAACCTATGTTTTTTTATATATATCAAGTAAAACTTATGTGAGGTTAAAGATAGGGACAAATAATGTATATGGGGGAATAAGGCAGGAATGAGATATGCATTTAACCCTGAGCTCCAGTAAAAGCCCTTTTCTCTAGTATGGTGAGATATTAGAAACTTTGTCCGTTTTAATTTTTTTGGCTGTATGTGTCCTACTTAAGACTACACATCTTTGCATCTTTGAGATGTAAACTTTACATCTCCTTTGAGTCATGGAGGCATAACAGGAAGAGAAAGAAAATCTTCTAAAAGTGAGGGGGAATTACACCTTTGAGAGCCAGATTGGTTGTAGTGGGAAATTTCCCCTTTACGGTCAGTGACCTCTGTACAATTTTCGATTTTTGCCTCACATTTACCAGGAAAAATAGGGATACAAACTTGTAATAAGAAAACTTGGCTGAAACTTGTAATAAGCAAATCTGTAATTAGCAAATCTGGTTGATCCATACACATATACAATTACAAAACATTAACGCAGTAATGGGTACTATTAATGCTACAGCATACAAAGATATTTAAGTAAATTGTTAATTCCAACCTTGTATGTAGCATATCATTTCTGAAATGCCCTTTTCGGTTCCAGCACTACTGCGCCTCTGTGTCCAAGCCAGCTCCATTTAAACATGGTTTGATGAGTTTAGTGTGCAGGAACCTGAGTGGCCTGCACAGAGTCAGATCATCCACATGAAAACCTAGGTAGAAGCCTTGGGCTATGTGCCCTTCTCTTTTTTCTTAATATACCTCATCTGGTTCCACTACCCGGCATCTTTTGGGTCATCACCCATACGCACCTATTATTAAAATTCCCTTTGCATAGTGGTCTGGTGTGCGAGACGTTGTGTGGAAATAGCAGCAGAGGATTTGATCTTCAAAGTGGTTCATACCATGCTCAGTTGACCCTTTGAACACATGTTCTTTAGGGTTCACTGTTTCTGGTAAGCCTCTCCTAAGTTGGTGGTGGCCGTTTTCACTTCACTTAGTTCATCTTGGATGTGGGAGCACCAGCACTTTCATTTATAATGGTACTGCATTCAATATTCTCAATTTTTTGTTTATCAGACACTTTTCACATGTTTCTTGATATTGATATATGTTCATTGATATATTTATAGATTGTTGGACACGGTGTTCAGATCACTTGGTGTATTATTATTCTTTTAGCGCTACATTTATATGTTGTTTTGTTTTCACCATTTGTCTACTGTTTTTTTTGTAGCTGCTCACCATTTAGGCAGCGCGAAATTTTTTGAATTTGTTACCAGAAGCCTGGGGCTTGTTGGATGTGCAGGGGCTCAGCTACAGCCTTCATTCTCTTGTAGTAAACAAGAGAAATCGTGAAACTTTTCTGCTACTTCACAAATGACTATGCACTTGTATGTAGATGGTGTCTGGTGGGTTTGGCCATGCCAGAACTGACAACTCAGCTGAAGAGGCATCTCTGAGACTGTTACAATTCTTATCGATGTCAATCAAAGGGAAAGGGGCAGATGAAATCAAAGGTGCTATCTTGCCCAGGGCTCCAATTTCCCAAATTCAAACTTGCTAATGGGGCTTCAGAAATTACCGTAGGTACGGAAGACCCAGTAGGGTTTCCCGGTGATAAGTGGTGGGCGGAAGCTCCATTGAAAGCGATGGGAGGCTGACAACTCCTGCAGCTGATTGCGACTTCTTATGTAATTGCTAAAGCAACAAATACCTGCAAATGATAAGTCCAGGGCACAGAATGTGCAGACATTCTGTGCCCTGGACTGATCATTTGCAGGTATTTGTTGATCCGCTCATTTGAGGGTAATCGCTCCATGAGCTAGGAATCCCCACTGGGTCTCTAGCATCTTGGTGGCAGCTCCATTTACAAGTGTGAATATGAGCCAGATCTTTTTATCCAATATCAGCACCTGACCTTACAAATGTATTTTTGGTTGAATGGGCATTGATTTCTATAGACACACTCCAATATTTTGAAGAAAACCTTCCCAGAAGTAAGAGGTCTACAAACATTTGGTAATACAGTGAACATAGAAAAGACAACACATTACTTTGCTCTTTGCTAGCCTAGAGTTTATCAACATGACTGCTTGTTTCCATACCTCCAAACATTTTGAGATGGGAATGAGGGATACCTACTAGCAAACGTATGTAGGCATAGGACACGCCCCTGCCATACCCCATTAAAGGGGAAATAACAAAAAAAGGGTTAATTAAATCTACAAGGTGCTTTTTTTTTTACCACTACTATTCTTTTATACTGGCTTTTAAAATTGACAAATGCAGGAAAGAGGGACAGAGGGACATTGCTCCAAATCAGGGACAGTTGGGAGCTTCATGTGTTTCAGAGTGACCTAAAACATTTATATGCACGTTTTGTATTTACAGACTTATATAATGTACTGTAATTGTAATAGTTTAAAATAATTTATTAACTTATCTGATTTCTCAAGACTTTTGTCTTTATTGTTTTTATGTATCCTTACAATACAGCAAATGCATTTCCAATATTTGTTACTGTATTTATCGGCATATAACACGCACAGGCGTATAACACGCACCTTCATTTTAAGAGGGAAATTTCAGGAAAAAAAATAAATTTTAAATAAAGAACTTTGAAGAAAAATAAGGGTCAGTGCCCATCAAATGCAGCCTGATCAATGCAGCTTGATGAATGCCCATCTGCAGCTTCACAATTTCCCATCAATGCAGCTTAATCAATGCCAATCTGTAGCCTCACAATTGTCCATCAATGCAGCTTGATTAATGCCTATCTGCAGGCTCCCCATTGCCATGAATGCAGCCTGATCAATGCCCATCTCAGGGAGGGGGGTGGGGTGAGCGCCGTCAGATTACATACAGTGAGAATCTCCTGTTTACCCGGTGGCCTCTTTAATACAAAGTCCCGCCTCCTGGACCAGCTTCTATGATAGACAGAACACTGGTCCAATGGCGGCCCAGGAGACAGGACTTCCTATTACAGAGGCCGCTGAGTAAACAGGAGATTCTCGCTGTATGTAATCTGACGTCGCTTGTACCGCCCCCCCTCCCTGTAGTATCCTAGGCAGCCCAAATTACAGTATCGGCGTATAACACGCACATACTATTTGCAACCGATTTCCAGGGTGAAAAAGTGAGTGTTATATGCCAATAAATACAGTAATTGCTTTCTTTTTGTAAATGCCTTTGGTTATGATATCAGCATTTTTAGGCTATGTAATCCTAATCAGTTAGGCGTGAAGGATGCCATACACTTTAGACAGGCAGATGCTGTTCAAGTAAAAGCTTGGGACTCCAAGATTTTAGATTACCCAGTTGATTTTATCTGGAGTCTAGGCAAAGCGCTTTCTGTCCAAAAATGTATGATCCTATCTATCCACATTTGTATTAGATTGCTTTATTAGGCACTGATGAACTACCTTTGGAAAGTCATTTAATACTTATACATTTTGTCGAACGTCAGTGTAGTATTTCTCACTGTGGCTTGCGGTCTGTATTATAGAACAGAAATAAATTACTGTTCTGTCCAACGTTCACGCGAACAAAGATTGCCTTTTAAACTGTGTATCAAAGTGTGACTACACTTATTACCTTCATAAAATGATATAAATGTTACTAAAGATCTAGTCTTAAAGAGAACATGTCATGGAAATGTAGCCAAGTGTTGGACTACAATGACATGGAGACATTGCTCATCACTCACTTCTCTCTCTCTACTAAGATGCTGATGTTGTGCTGTAGTGCTGTCCTCCAGCTAAAGTTAAGGGAACCTAAAGACAATAATCCTGAGAGGCGTGGCCCAAGAACTACAAGTTCCAACAGACTGTGGGCAGCAGGAGGAGCCAGGAGGGAATTTACTGAATTGCTTAGGACGCATGCTCTCTCTGCGCTACTAGAATCCATTTAGACACAGCTTAGAGGCACCTGTCTGTTTGCCGGAGGCCATGCCAGCCAGCACTCAAACTCAAGGTTAAGAACAGATACTGGCAATTCAACAGCTCTGTCAGCGCTGTCATCTTTGCATGGGTGCCGGTCAGGGCCATTTGAAGGAATTTGGGGGCCCCAAGCAAAGTGGGGGCCCCCAAGCACCCCCCCCCGCACGCAAAGCCTACGTTAGCGCTACACTAACTTTTACACCCATTTTCTTACTCCTCCCCCCTCCCTAGTTCCTATGTTTTTCTATTCTCACCTTCCCTTCTTCCCTGTAGGCTGTCGCTGTAGCGTGGCCAAGCTCCTCTTCCTCCTGTCAGTCAGGTGTTCTATCATTATGGGTCCCCAGTTCCCAATCAGATAGTGCCCGGGCTGGGCCGGGTACTGTGCGGTACAGGAGATTCAGTTTCCTGTGTTCCTGGCTGGACTGAAAGGAAGTGAGCACTCAGTGTGCACTTCCTGTCAGTCCGGCCGGGAACAGGAAACTGAATCTCCTGTACCACGCGCGGTACCCGGCCGGGCTGACAGGACTCCAGGAGGAAGGAAGAGGAGCTCGGCCACGCTACAGCCTGGGAAGGGGAAGTTGGGGGCCCCAGGCCAGCTCGGGGGCCCCAAGCAAATGTTTGTTTTGCCTGTCCTGTAGCGACGGGCCTGGTGCCGGTGGGAGACTGAAACGTTCATCTCACCCTTTACCCTTAAGATCGCTGAATAATCAAATCATCAGGATAAGACCAAGTGGGCCCCCGTCCACTATGGGAGCCTGGCACCACCACCTGTGGATTGGTGAGAGGGCTGATAGCCTGCCTTAGCATTGCTGGCAGAAACTGAACCACTAAAGCCCGTACACAAGATCGGACTTTTGTCCGACCAAAATAATATCGGAATTCCATCAGAGTAAAAGAGAACATCTAATTCCTGATGGAATTCATCGTAATTTCTGATGGAATTACTCCGATGGGGCATACACAGTCTGACTTTTTCCATCGGAAATTCCGATCATGTGTACGGGGCTTAAGAGCAAAACATTAAGTGCACCAAATCCATACTGGACTTTCACAAACCTATACCACAAGACTACCAACTCCATAACTCCTCCTTATTAACCCCGAGCTGTGGTTATATTGTGCTGTCATCACAGCTGGACTGCATCCACGGCACCTCCCAACACTTTACTGCATACAGGTTAAAAAGACTCCCATGATGTGCACCAACGCTTCTTAACCACTTCAGCTCTGGAAGATTTGGCTGCTTAATGACCAGACTATTTTTTGCGTTACGGCACTGCGTCGCTTTAACTGACAATTGCGCGGTCGTGCAACGCTGTACCCAAACAAAATTGACGTCCTTTTTTTCCCCCACAAATAGAGATTTATTTTGGTGGTACTTGATCACCTATGCAGTTTTTATTTTTTGTGCTATAAACAAAAAATAAGTGACAATTTTGAAAAAAAAGCAATGTTTATTTTTTGCGAAATATCCAAAAGAAATATATAAAAAAAAGAATTTCTTCCACAGTTTAGGCCAATATGTATTCTTCTACATATTTTTGGTAAGAAAAAAAAAAAAAACTCACAATAAGTTTATATTAATTGGTTTGTGCAAAAGTTACAAAAAAAAAGTTTTTTTTTTTACTAGTAATGGCGGCAATCTGCATTTTTTTTTTACTGGGACTGAGACATTATGGCAGACACATCTGACACTTTTGACACTAGTTTGGGACCATTGTCATTTATACAGCGATCAGAGCTACCAATAGCCATTGATTACTGTATAAATGACACTGAAAGGGAAGGTGTTAAACACTAGGGGGCGATCAAGGGGTTAAGTGTGTCCTAGGAAGTGATTCTAACTGTGGGGGGATGGGCTCTCTACAACATGACAGATCACTGCTTCCAATGACAGGGAGCAGTGGATCTCTGTCATGTTGCTAGGCAGAACAGGGAAATGCCTTGTTTACATCTGCCCGTTCTGCCTCTCTTCGGCGCAATCGTGGGCCGCCGGCAAAAATTGAGTTTGCGGGACCCACAGGCACGCGCCCCCGGCACACGGGGTGCACACGATAGACAGCAAGTTCAAAGGGACGTACAGGTACGCCCATTTGCCTGTACAAGCCATTTCGCCCACGTATATGTGTGCAGCAGTCGGCAAGTAGTTAAAGGGCCCCAACAATAGCAGTCAGAAGATCAACTTTAAGGACTGACCCTCCCACTAATCTCCCAGTACATTCCCTTCACTTAATTATTTAAATAAGGACAGTGCCAACCCAGTCAGTTCAGGCATAGCATAGCCGCCATTAGTGCACACTGGCAGTAAAGTTCCTGCAATTTGGTAGATCAGATCTTAGTACTGCTTGCTGCTGCACTTCAGGTGGCATTGTTGCGGTTTATGCTGATCTTGACATTATATTCCATTTATGCCTAATCTTTACTGATAATTAGTGTTGAGCAGAATACGCCATATTCGATTTCGCGATATATCACGAATATATAGCCGAATATTCGAGAAATATTCGCTAAATTCGAATATTCGTGATATTTTATCGAAATGAAATGTTTGCGAAATTTCGCTATTGCGAATGCGAAAATAATTGCGAAATTTCGACAACTGCGGTAGGAGCACTCTGATTGGCTCAGAATATTCGTGATATTTTATCGAAATTTCGCAAAATGCGAATGCGATATTTATTGTGGAATTTCGACAACTGCGGTAGGAGCCCTCTGATTGGCTCAGAATATTCGTGATATTTTATCGAAATTTCGCAAAATGCGAATGCGATATTTATTGCGGAATTTCGACAACTGCGGTAGGAGCCCTCTGATTGGCTCAGAATATTCGTGATATTTTATCGAAAATTCGCAAAATGCGAATGCGATATTTATTGCGGAATTTCGACAACTGCGGTAGGAGAACTCTGATTGGCTCTGATGCAAAAGAAGGGCGGAGAAAATAATCGCGCGATATTCCGATTGCCGAATAATCGCATTGCGATTTTTCGGCAAGATAAAATGATCGCTTCAGCTACTCGGCCCAAGGTCTCTAATCATACCAGCAATGCTTTTAGACGTCGATGGAGATCTCTAGGATGTGATCTGTTCTAAAAATAAAATTGAAAAAATTTGAATATTCGGAATAGCGAATATTCACCGCGAAATTCGAAATATATCGCGAATACTCGAATATGCCATATTCGAGCCGAATATTCGCAATACGAATATTCGTGAGCAACACTACTGATAATCCCATGTGCTGGTTAACGCCAAAGTCATTTCCAGTATATTTTAGGTTTGCTTTGTTAGCAATCATATTAAATGATAATACTGTATATTAGGTTTACTTTTACTACCTGGTTTTGTGCCTGTTTCCTTGGTATAGCATTACCACGGGGTACTACGTACTACTACTTTTAGTGAGTTTCTGTGGTGTTGTTGGTTTGTACACTCACCTAGGTGTGTCAGATGGATTGAGGTTCTTAAGAAGATAGAGACAGAGAATGAGAGGATCGGTCTTATCCATTTACTCATGCAGGGGTAGGTGCAGACACCTTTACTGCAGAAGACGGGATGGAACAGATATATTTTGATTGGTCAATGTGACGGCGCTAACATATCAGAATCGATCCGGTCCATGGGGACTGGGATGTGTGGTGGGGAGGGTGTTCCCATATTTTTTTCTGTAAAGGTGAACTAGCACTTTAAAGTGACCCTGTATCTAAAAAAAATAGGTACATAAAAAAATAAATAAAGCAGAGACACTTTGTTTGAAAAAACTGTTAAATACTTACCTTTCTGGCAAATCTTTGTTCCTGTAGAACTACTGGCGTTACTTCTGTAGCAGGTATTACCCTTTTGATGTGATGCAAAGACTACGATTGCTGATCATGAAGGATCTCAGCTCCCTCCAGTGGCTGAGTTGGGTTACAGCCACCTGTTGTTTACATTCTGTTCTGGTACCGCTGTGAATGTTGGGGAATTGAGTTCAGTAGGACAAGAGACTCCATTTGCCCTGGCCTGTAATGAACTGCATTACCCAGAGAGCAGCTGTGTAACCCCAAAATGCTTTGCTTTCCGCACCGCCCGCAGAGGGAGGTAATTTAAGGGAGAAGACGTGTTTGACGTGCTTTCTCGGGACCGCCTCTTCAACCCAGGAGGACTCTGCGGGAGTGTCTCCACGGGGAGTAGGCCGCAGTTGAGGCTTACATACGCCCGGGCAGAGTGGCCTTGAGACAGAGAGACAGAGCTTCTACCGGAGCCATTGGGTGAGATCCCAGTAACCCTGCGACCTGTCTGAGGACCGGAGTCTGCTGATCGACTGGACAGTGTCGTAGAGGGACAAGGCCTTAACCAGTTGGGTGAGACGGGCACTTGCCTGAAAGTACTGTTTGTTTGTGGAAGGGTGGATCGCTGACATCCATTTTATTGGCTTGACTATCCAGGAAACTTTATCGGTTTACTATTACCTTACTGGAGTACAAGTTGTTCTTAGCGCGCCACCACATGCCACCGAACAAGTGCACGGACTGTTAGCAGGGGACTGTGTTGAAGTTTGGTCTGGGACACCAGGCCATCCTAATTAGTTATAGCCATAACACTTACGGACTAACTGTTTAGAGTTGCATATTCACTATATTGGTTGCATTGCCCGCTGGCCGAGTAATCAGTTCTACACCTTTAATACGTTATACTTAATCCATTCTACTGTTTTATATTGTATTGTAGAGAGGCAGGAGCTGGGTGAGCTTTTGTTGAAGGAGACCCCCTTGCTGTGAGCTCACACAGGTCTATTTGACGCTGCAGCCCAGCTTATGCCAAAAACTCTAATACTGCAGGGATCTGTAAATAGAGTGTCACTGTTTTACTCATGTTCTTTTGTTCTTCTTTAAGTAAAGCATTAATTTGGTTATCTTGAAAACTGTGTGCAGCCTGTCTTTTATACAGCAGGATCCTTCCACTTAAAGCGGTGGTTCACCCTCATTACCAACATTCTAGCATTAAATTAAGCATAGTAGCGCAAGCTACAGTATGCCTTTATTTATTTGTTTAGCCCCGTACTCTCTGTTTAATCCTATAGTGAAGATTCCGACTCCCCGCGGGGAATGGGCGTTCCTATCCAGAGGGAAGATGATTGACGGCCGGCTATGGCACGTCACGCTCCCCGAAGATAGCCGGAGTAGGTCTCGGCTCTTCACATCGCTATACGGCGCCTGCGCGCAGACTATACGCAGGCGCCGTGAAGAGCCAAGTCCTATTTCGGCTATTTCCGGAGAAGCGTGACGCACCAGAGCCGGCCGTCAATCATCTTCCCTCTGGATAGGAACGCCCATTCCCCGCGGGGAGTCGGAATCTTCACTATAGGATTAAACAGTGAGTACGGGGCAAAAAAAATAAATAAAGGCATACTGTAGCTCGCGCTACTATGCTTAATTTAATGCTAGAAAAAAAATTTATAGGGTGAACCCCCTCTTTAAGGTAATCCCTTTATTTTGTATAATCTGTGGTTGTGTAACGGGATATTGTGTTCCTCACAAGATACTGAGGTCCACAACTCTCAAACTATAACCAGGTGTGTTAAGGGAGGGTTTTGAGCCACTTTAAGGGGTTAATCACCGAGCGTACACCCAAAACAATTCAGCAGCTCCTCCGGGGGTAGTGCTACACTTCTATTCTAGACTTTTGGGTTTGTCAGATAGTGTGTCCCTGCTGGGTCCCTCTGCCAGACCCCATTCTTTAAAAGAGGTCAGCGGGAGAAACTACAGCACCCAGCAAGGGATAAGCTAAACATACCCCAAAGTTTTGGTTGGATAGAAGTGGTATTGTTAGTTCTACAAGAGTGAAGATTTAACTCACCACCTGCTGGAAAGAGAAGCATTTCGATTTTTGTTTTACCTTTCTTACTGTGGTGACGGAGTCATTTCAAAGTGCCCATAGATTTCATAAGCTTTTTAGATGCACAGACATGATCTGATTGCACTCAGGCACCGCACTGGGCCACAGGGTGCATAAACATGAGTATCTCAGAAAAGCAACGTTTTTATTGCTATATGAAAGGGGGAGCAAGAAATGGAATCACTCATTACAGTGGGGAACAATAATGATCAAGAAAGATTTATAAGTTGCCCCATCCATTACTCCCCCAAAGTGCAGTGAACTGGCAGTTATGCGCAAGACCAAACAACATCAAATCGTTCGTCACCTAATTTGACCAACAAATTATTTTTTTTAAGCATTAATTATTTTATTACATCAGGGCATGGAAATCTCACCTTGAAAAAAAATACTGTTACTAAATGAACAATTAAATACATTATCTCCATTGCCTATTGCTGAAAACGTGATACTAGAGTATATTTAACTAGGGAGCATAGGAGCTGTGAGGATGCACAAAACTCATTAAGCATGTTAATTTCTAAGTATGTCTTAGAGGGTTTAAATATATTGTATTGCTTTGCAAAAAACAATACACAATTACATGAAGAGAATTACTACATAAACCATGCCAAATAACAATAATAAAATGGGTCTGAGTATCTAAATCATTATGACTTGCTTACGGCACTAAGCTTTTTTTCCCCCTTAATCTGCTTATGTTTAAAACCACTAATACTTCTCAGCATACAAGGGGTTAGCTGCTTTTACCACGGCAAACTTAAAGCAAGGCGCAACAACAAAACAACTGCGTGTGGGTTATAGGGGCAACGGAGACCCCTTAACCCTTTTTCTCTGTCCCCCCACCTTCTGCCCTACAGCCCATTAGTTATTTATAAATGTAATCAAATATGTTATTCCTAAACAAATTAGCGTTAGAGGCAGCCAGATTCTGAGAGGCGGTATTGATCTCCCCCTGTTTGATTATGATTGATTCCTTTTTCTGCTCTGTTTATTATAGAAATAATAACTATATTAATAACTTGCAGCAAAGTCATATCCTGTGCTATGAATTACCGCAGATGTAGCTGTGGAGAGCAGGTCACAGACTGTGTCTGCTTTCTGCTGCCTTACCGAAGTCATGTACTCATGTTTTTTTTTTTTGGGCAGCCATTTTTAAGACATTTTACATATACATAAGTACAGCTGTTTCATTTTGTGGGTATAGTTTACTAAATGCAGTGTGAAATCTATCCAGGACAAAGCAACAGGTTCACCTTATACTGTAGTTCCCCTCCAACGTGTATACTCACCTTCTCTATGCAGCCCGCTTTCCTTAAACACTGCTGGCGTGATGTGAAAAAGCCTTGTGTGAGCTTCATGTTGGGAAGGTGAGTATGAGCAGTGGACCTTTACCATGAAAGCTGCACCCAAAAAAAAGGCAAGCAGAGGGCAATGGACTGGTCACCAGTATTGACTACCTGCAACTGATCATTCCACCAAATATAAATCACCATGCTTTGTTCTGTACTGTTTCTTTGTGAGGAGGTGGCCACCTTGGTGGAGGAAGGGTTTGCTTCTTCAAGGCAGCTGCCCTCCTGATGACTAATCAAGGAATAATTAAGAAACAGCAGCAGAGATGGAGGAAGATCTGATACACAGAATTAATACACCAGAAGCATGGAAATCCTTGTACTGTGGGTCCTCAGGTACATCTTCCCCTCCAGCAGAGGGAAAGCGAACTGTTCAACTAATCACCAAATCTCAAGACACTAGCAGTCAGAAAAGGCAATACCATAGATGATCACACACTCAAGCTATACAGCTATGGGGCTTCAGAACAAGGGTGCTTGGGTACAGAAAGTGCACAATTGTTCAGAAGAAATTAAAGGAGAAGTGTGTGAATAAAAAAAAAAAAACAAGCACACACACCCACCTCTATGCTGCAGCATCCCTGTGATGCCACAGCTGTCCCCCCACCACCAGCTCTAAGCCTGAGAACTGATATGATTGCTGATAGCTCAGTTCTTGGTCCTTTCTGAGCAGAGAGCAGAGACTGTCGGCTCACTGGAGTGCCCAGATAGGAAACGAGCGGGAGCGGCTAGTTCAGGCTCAAAGCGGTGTGTTAAGAGGCTGAGCCAGCTGCCGTCAGGAGTCTGGGTGGATCCAGACATTAATGTTAGGATTTTTCCAGAGCCTGGAGTGCCTCTGTGATGTCAGCTAACAGTGGGTTTTAGCCCTCTGTTGTCTGATTCTGGGTCACAGGAGAGAAAAAATAAGTGCACTCCTGTGACCCACAAGAGAAGCATGGGCAAAAAACAACAACAACACATTTTTCAGGATACTAGTAAGGCACAATTCACACTTCTAGATGTATAACATAGCAAATTTAATTTTTTTGAGCTTAAGGGTCCTTTCACATGTGCGGACCGTTTTTTAGATCAGTTTTTTATCATCAGTTGATCCGTTTTACATCCGTTTTTCATCAGTTGTCATCCGTTTTTCATCTGTTTTTCATCCGTTTTTTCATCCGTTTTTTTTTTGTTAGAACTTTATTTTTATTACATATTTTGATGAAAAACGGATGTTAGCGGATCGGATGTTAAACGGATCGTCCGCTAACATCCATTTTTCGTCCCTTCCGTTTTTTTTGACGGAAGAAAATTAGGGTTTTCTTCCGTTCAAAAAAACAGAGCTTAACGGAGACGGATGTTAATGGACATTAGCGGATGCTCATCCGGTAACGTTCCCATATCCCATTGGAAAGCATTGCAGTTCGTAAACGGACGTATGAAAAAACGGACGAACGGTCCGCACGTGTGAAAGGACCCTAAGTCAGCTTTAACTTAAACCCCTCACATTGCTCACAGGTTAACTTTAAAACGTTAATCAATGGAACAACCAGCCACAGTGTCTACCTCGCCAACCTTCCTCCTTTCCATCATTAAGGTTAATTGCCCCAGGCACTCTTCAAGGGGAACATGTTAAGGCACAAGGGAAACATGTCAGGGCAGAAAGCTGACTTCTGTTTTTAATGTGCATTTGTGAGATAGAGACCCAAAGGAAACTGTACCTGAGCACAACAAACTAAAAACACTGTTTAATTCATTATTAGTGTTGTGGAAGATTAGCTTGTGGGGACCACCTTTTCTCTGAATGAAGGTCAGCGTGCAGGCAGTTTTCTTAAAATCTGGTGGATGCCAGCTTTATTTTCAGGTGTTTTGCAAAGTAAAAAAAAAAAAGAAAACAACCAAAACAGTAAATCAAATCCTTGCTGTCCAGCGCTAAACTGAACAGTATTCTGCTCTCTATACAGTGTGGGGCTGGTTCCTGTCACCCACAAAAACATAAGGCAAAGCAAACCTTCTCTTTCAATTCAAACAAACAGAGCTCCTCTCGCTCAGATTTCCTTCTGAAGCCTCGTACACACGACTGGTCATTCACTGGGAAGCTCAATGTGCTTCTTCTTCTCCCCCAGCTCTAATGCAGCTGAGAACAGAGGGAATGTGATCACTTATAAAAAAGACAAAAAAAGGTATTTAAAGTTTTTTTAATATCTATACCCAAATGTTTTTGCCTTTCATTTGTATTTTAAATTAATCGGTTGTTTTATAAGGTGATCATTTACAATCACTTTAATTACTGGTAAGTGTAAGGGGGGGGGGGGGGTCAAAGGACAAGACATACTACACGCAACCTGTGTACTATGATGAGGTTCTTTTTGGCAGCTTTCCCTACTTCCAGTTCACTGACACAGACTGCTTTTTTTATAGTGAGCAGGCTGGCTTTAAGTGATACTAAAGTCAATTTTTTTGGTTTAAAAATAACAAACATGTTATACTTATCTGCTCTGTGTAATGGTTTTGCACAGAGCAGCCCCAATCTTCCTCTTCTTGGGTCCCTTGCCGGCACTGGTAATTTCCTCCTGCTGAGTACCCCCACAGCAAGCAGCTCTCTCTCTCTCCTCATTGGCTCCTCATTGGCTCACTGACTTTTATTGACAGCAGCAGAAGCCAGTGGCACTCGTTGCTGTCTCAGCCAATGAGGGGGGAGAGTCCCGGACAGCTGAGCCTCTCCTGCAACATCGCTTGATCAAGATAGGGCTCAGGTAAGTATTAGGGCAGTTGATGCATACAGAAGGTTTTCTTTCTTAACCACTTCTAAACCGCCGTACGTCTTTATACGGCCTAACTTTAAAGATTGATATCTCGGTAACGGCAGCAGCTGCTGCCACAACCGAGGTATCAATCTTTAGTGTCAGCGGTTCTGTTAACGATAACGGTGGTCTCCGCGGCGGATTCGCCGCGAGATCGCTGTTATCGGCGGCGGTCCCGCCCAGCCTCTTAAAGAAACATTTTTTTTTTGTGATTTGAAAAAATTACATTTTCACATTTTTTTTTTGCATTTTAGTCTAAATATGAGATCTGAGGTCTTTTTGACCCCATATCTCATATTTAAGAGGACCTGTCATGCTTTTTTCTATTACAAGGGATGTTTACATTCCTTGTAATAGGAATAAAAGTGATCATTTTTTTTTTTCAGTGTAAAAAATAATAAAATAAATAAAAATAAATAAGAAAAAAAAAAAAACATTTTTAAATCGCCCCGTCCCGACGAGTTATGCGAACGCATACGCGAGTAGCGCCCGTATATGAAAACGGTGTTCAAACGACACAAGTGAGGTATCGCCGCGATCGTTAGAGCGAGAGCAATAATTATAGCCCTATACCTACTCTGTAACTCAAAAAATGCAACCTATAGAATTTTTTAAACGTCGCCTATCGAGATTTTTAAGGGTAAAAGTTTGACGCCATGCCACGAGCGGGCGCAATTTGTCAGCGTGACATGTTGGGTACCATTTTACTCGGCGTAACATTATCTTTCACAATATATAAAAAAAATTGGGCCAAATTTATTGCTGTCTTATTTTTTAATTAAAAAAAAGTGATTTTTTTCCAAAAAAAGTGCGCTTGTAGGACCGCTGCGCAAATATGGTGTGACAAAAAGTATTGCAATGATCGCCATTTTATTCTCTAGGGTGTTAGAAAAAAATAAATATATAATGTTTGTGGGTTTTAAGTAATTTTCTAGCAAAAAAAAATGTTTTAATCTTGTAAACACCAAATCTGAAAAACACCCAAAGTAGAGAACTGGTTAATACATAGAATGCATTTAGATAAAAAAACGTTCTGCCTTTAGAACTTTAAATGCCCTTGTCTGCCGTATAGCTATAGTTCAAAGCCATGCATTGCATGATGGTTAAAAAAAACGATTCTCCCAGGCTAATCTGAATAAAAATCGGCTGGGCTCAAGATTGTCGAACTGATAGGATTCTCCTCAAATCCATGGTAGCACTCACTCCTGTCAGTAGATCATACTGAACATATATAGAGTAATATAAGCGTATGCATACAGTACATGCTAACAGCATAAGAAACACCCATAAAAGCAAACCATGGTGTTGGAAAAACAGCCACAACCAGGTTGTTCGGGTTTATCCCTTCATCAAGGAGGTCCCCTTTCAAAGCACAGTTGGAACACAGTAGTCTATCCATCTATCCACAGTAGTTCCATCCACGTTACGCAGGAATAATTTTATACTATAGTCTGTAGTGAACTATTTATTTTCTTAAATCTGTACTTTTGGCTCTTCCTTGGTGGTTAGCACTTCTGCCTTGAAGGGTCATTGGTTTGAATTCAAACCACAACACGATCTGCCTGGAGTTTGCATGTTCTCCCTGTGCCTGTGTGGGTTTCCTCCGAGTACTCTGGTTTCCTGCCACTGTGCCACACACCAAAAACATGCTGGTAGGCTAATTGGCTCCTGTCTAAGCTGGCCCTACTATGTGCATTTATATTTGTGAGATCAGGACTTTAGATTGTAAGCTCCTTAGAGACTGATGTGAATGTACAATATATATGTAAAATGCTGTGGAAATTGAATGTGCTATATAAATACCTGTAATAATAAAAATAAAAGGGAGTGATAATCTAATAGAGCACATTTTCCTTTTTTAATAAAGTCCAGTGGCATGGCATTCTTAATTACAATTGTTATGGTTATTACTATAATAATTATCATGATCATTTATGGCCTTCATGTTCATCCTAGTGTTTATTTTTCCTTTTGGATCTCTGAGCAATGCTTTAGCTATCTTTATGTACTGTAAGTTCTATTCCTTATTCCCATTCACTTATTTCATGCACAGGAGGTGCTACAGACATAACTCACTTGCTTTGCCTCTCTTCTAAAATAAACATTCATTTTTCTGGAAAGTGACAAAGTATAGACAGTACCAGCCTACTGAATTGCAATGCTACAAATAACACAAGGTTGCTGGAAATGCATCTCAATATCTCCTTTCAGGTTATTTTGGAAATTCGTACACAAATGGGAATAAAATCATAGTGCTTGCACATGCCAAATTTTATGTTTTTTTTTTTTTTATGTTTTTACTTTAAACCTGATAAATGCATAAAAAATAAATTTCGGCATTGAAATTTGTCATTCAGTACCAAAGTCTTGTTAAAGCACAAGCTTGATATGGGTTTACATCTAAGCTCACAGTAGGAGTCCGGTGCATCTCTGTTCACCGTTTCATTTCAGATTTCAGACCAAATTTTGGGCTGAATTTGGACCTGAAACGGACCAAAAGACGCACAGGACACAGTGCAAATTCGCACTGGAGCCGCAGCAGAGATATGTGAACCGGCTCCAAAGAGAGCCGGACACAATCTCCTGCTATTGCAAATTAGATGCGGGGAACCACAGCCAATTCGCACTAGTGTGAACCCAGCCCCAAGGAAAGCCTTCCCTAAGTGCATATTCAGCATCCCACTCAGGGCATGTGGGAACTGCAAAAGTATTACTTCTTTGTCATTGCTATATTGCATGTCATTTTGCATTGCTACACCTGTGGTATCCCTGTTCATAGGCTGGTCAAGTGTGCTTCATACTTCCCACCACAAGATGGGGATAGCACCACTCTGGGATATCTATCCCAGCGCAGGTTTATCTGTGGTCAGTTGTTCAGTACAGGAAGAGTGTGTGCAGAGAAAAAGCAGAATGTGAAGGTGAGAGAAGGTCAGTCCAGAGAAGGGACAAATTGGAACTGCTAAAATCAAAGGATAACAGCCACTAATCGGCAGCAAAGACCTTTGAGTATAAAGGTGAAGGATTTCTTAGCCACCGGCAACCTCACCAATGTCACTGGATTCAAAAGGGACCAGACACAAGTAAGCATTATACTGAACCACAGCCTGAGTCCAGGCCTACTAAAGCCTATTAGCAGTGGATCAGCAGGACTCCTCTATTTACCCAGAGACTGTATTTTAACTGGATGTTTGTACTGCGACCAAAACCAATCACAGTAAAAGTTGTGAGTTGTATCCTACCACTGTCTACCTCCTTCAACATTGCTACTACAACTGGTTGTACCACCATTAACGGTACTGGCGTCACGACAAATACCATCAAGGGACCCAGCCACCACAAGCACTCTAAACACCCCTGTCATCACGGGCACCTCAACCACCATCTTGGCTGGCGTTTCCCTATCACAGAGCGTGCCCCAGAGGATTTTGTGCTGTCTTTCTGCTAACCGTGAGTAAACCGATTAACTGTATTATTGCTGTCTATTATTGCTGTCTCTCATCGGCCCACCGTGCACCTCACGTGTTCCCCTGCGGTTCTGGCTCGTCGCACATACTTATCTTGGTCTTCAACACCCTGTCCAGAGCCACACAGCCTTGCTTCAGAAAGTATTCCCACCAGGTCTTTTTCATCCTGCATAAGTTCCCCATGGTCATCCCTATAGGGAGAGCCTCTGCAACATTGCTGAGGGCTTTCATAAAAAAGGCTTCCCATAGGAATTATGGGGCTGTCATGCATGCACAGGATGAAAAGAGATACTTTCTAAAGCAGAACTGTACAGCTCCAGGTAGTCTCACAGTGAAGATCATTGGATTGAGGTTGAAAGTAAACATTTTTCCAGATGGGTTGAACTCTGCAGGTGGTGGGAACAAGACACCTTGTACTCAAACTTACAGTTAAGCCCTGTACACACGACCGGGAATCCCGTCAGGAAAAAAAGCTGTGTATACAGACGGCCACTCAACCGCCGTTCTTTTGAATGGCAAGAACGCGGTGATGTCATCGTCACATTCGATGCTGGCGTCTCGTCACATTTGATGCTGTCGCCGAAATCTTGCTACACCCCACACTAACATTGTATGTTATCGAGCATGCACTTTTTTTACCACATACAGACGACTGGTTTTCTCGGCAGGAAAAACTCCGCCGGGAAACCCGACGAGAATATAGAGAGCAGGGTTCTCTATTTTCCCGTCGGGATTCCCGTCTGTTTTCCTGATGGGAAAACTGCTAGGGAGCACACACACGGCCGGGATTCCCGGGCAAAAGCTCTCCTGGCAGTTTTCCTGGCAAACCAGTCATGTGTACGAGGCTTCATTCTTTAAGCCACAATACCTGAAACCATTCCTGCTCCACCAATTTAGGATTTAATACATTACTTCATGATGGATTTTTTAATATCTTGCCTCTTCTAAAAAATGGAACAGTGCATAAATGTAGAAGGGTGGCACATTAAACTGAAACTTCAGGCCAATTTCTCCTTGCTAATTCCTGTTTGAGTCTCCTCCACTGGAGAGATTTCTTCTAACTTCATATTACCCATGACACCAGGAAAAGTAATGAGGAGACATCCTTATCATTAAAACAGGAAGACACAGATATAAAAGCCTCAGAGGCTGAAATCCACCCCCACTACTCTACTAAAACAAAAAGTTGGGAGAGATCCCTCCAGTGTGGACATGACTGCCAATTTGTTGTTTATCAGTGTTCTCCACTCTCCGTAGGCTCCACTCTCCGTAGGCTCATGTTACACCCTTCCTCATCCTCAGAACCAACATCCGAATCAAGTAATGGCTGTGCATACTTTAAGAAGCAAGTGGCTGATGCTGTGTTGAAATAATTCAGCTGACTCCTCCATGCATAATGCTGGGGCTATGGTAGGAGTAGCTGTGGACAAGTAGGCAGAATAAGATGCTCTGGCAGCTATAGTGGACTGCACACTAGTGTCGGCTTGGGTCATAGAGGATGAGAATGGTTTAGTAAGCCAGTCCACCACCTCCTATACATGCTGGGGTTGGATAGCACAGGCAACCTCACTAAACAGACACAAATGTGCCCTGCCTGAGGGCGGACCACGTCCACCTTTGCCTATGGACAGAGATGCTGCTGGCCCCCTCATAGTGGCATGGGAATGTCTGTCCCTTCATGTTGGCCCCCCAGACAGTGGGGCTTATTAGCTAAATTTATTAGAAACTGGCAAATATGTGATGTGATGCACTTTTTTAAATGAAAAGTGGTGTTTGGTGCACTTAAATTGAGGACTGACACTGACAGAAATGTAAAAATTATGAAAACAAATAAAAAAGGGGGAACAGGGCGTTGCAGTCAGAAAAACTGTGGCTAACAATAAAAAAAAAAGGGGCAGGCAGGGGACAAAAAAAAAAAAATACAACAACGGAAAAGAAAAAAGGGTATACAGAACCCTATACAGCACTATATGTTATGTAACACTGAACTACACTAATACACTATACTGACACACTATACTAATTCTCTACACTCAGACTCTACACTACCTCCCAACTTCAGAATGAGGGACACTTGAAGGAAGAAGCAACCTGCGGCATGCAACATGCACTGCAACAAAAGTGGGTATGACCAAAAGTTCCAATGGGAGGGGCTTAATGCCCGTGGTTAAACAAAACCCAGGTTTCCTTGTTCCTATAAAATATGCTTTGATTGCTGTGTGTGCTACAAGCTAGAGTAACAGGGATACATACAAACCCCAGCACAATTATATATATATATTGTGAGGGATTAGCTCGTGGGGATCACCTTTTCTGAAATCACAGTCTGTAAGCAGGCACTTTCTTTTAAGTCTGGCGGATGCCAGATTTTATTTATAAACGGTTTGCAGATTAAAATAAAACAAAACAATAAATTAAATCCTTGCCGTCCGGCGCTAAACTAAACAAACAGGATCTCCTCTCTATACAGTGTGGGGCTAGTCCCTGACACCCACAAAACATGCAGTAAAGCAAACCTTTTCAGTCCAGCACTCAGCGCTCCCCTCACTCAGGTCCCTTCCTGAGTTTCAAGCCAGAGCCCTGTTGTGCTCTCTTCCTGGTCATTTAAAGTCCAGCTGATTGTGGACTCCAGTGGACCCAAACATCCGGACCGGAATCCTAGCCAGGCACAGAGGCTGTAAAACCCGGAATGGATTCCGGTTCAGTCTCTCATGATAGAACGTATGCGAGGTGAAATGTACCTATGATCGTGTATCGCACCTCGCATAGCGTCACATATCCTCCCCCTCTGCTCAAGCCCCTGCGGCTGAGCACTTGACCCAACCATACAGTGCACACGGGAGAGGGCATCTGCATTATTTTGGAGCTTCCCTGGCCTGTGCTCCACCGCAAATTTAAAAGGCTGTAGAGCCAGGAACCACCTTGTCACCCGAGCATTTTTCTCCCTGTTATCACACATCCACTTCAGGGGAGCATGGTCTGTGACCAGCTTAAATGACCTCCCCAGTAGGTAATACCTCAGGGAGTCTAAGGCCCACTTAATGGCGAGACACTCCTTTTCTACGATGGCATAATTTTTCTCGTGCTTGTTCAGCTTCCTGCTCAGGTATACCACTGGGTGCTCCTCACCATCCCTGATCTGTGACAGTACGGCCCCTAGTCCCACCTCAGAGGCATCCGTCTGTATAACAAACTCCTGGCTAAAATCCGGGGTTACTAGTACGGGTACCATACAAAGAGCCTGTTTTAACTTCTGAAATGCCCCCTCGGCTTCGGGGTTCCATTTGACCATGACCGACCCCTTACCCTTCGTTAGATCGGTCAAGGGGGCGGCAATGGTGGCAAAATTGGGTATAAAACGCCTGTAATACCCCGTAATGCCCAGGAAGGCCCTCACTTGTTTTTTATTGACTGGTTGGGGCCATTTTTGAATTGCCTCAATCTTATTGGTCTGCGGCTTGACCATCCCCCGGCCAATAACGTACCCAAGGTATTTGGCCTCCTCCAGGCCTATGGCACATTTCTTTGGATTGGCCGTGAGACGTGCTTCCCTAAGGGAATCTACCACCGCTTGTACACGGAGCAGGTGCGATTCCCAATCTGGGCTGTGGATGACCACACCGTCCAAGTACGCCGCTGCATACGAGCGATGTGGTCTCAAAATTTTGTCCATCATTCGCTGGAATGATGCAGGGGCTCCGTGCAGACCAAACGGCATCCGCTTATACTGAAACGAGCCCTCAGGAGTGGAAAAGGCAGTCTTCTCCTTGGCCGATTCAGTAAGCGGTATCTGCCAATAACCTTTCGTTAGGTCTAGGGTCGTTAGTAGCGAGCCTGTCCCAACCTGTCCACAAGTTCGTCGACCCGGGGCATCGGGTAGGCGTCAAATTTGGACACACTGTTAAGTTTTCTAAAATCATTACAAAACCTAATACTGCCATCAGGTTTTGGGACCAGCACTATGGGACTTGACCACTCACTGTGAGACTCCTCGATCACATCCAACTCTAACATATTTTTTATTTCTTCCGCAACTGCCTCTCGCCGGGCCTCTGGAATTCTATATGGTTTTACATTTACCCGAACCCCTGGTTCCGTCACTATGTCATGTTGGATCGTGTTGGTCAGTCCGGGTAAGGGGGAGAAAAAGTCTCTATTTTTCTGCACGAATGCCCTAACGTCACTTTGCTGTGCTACGGACAGGGAATCCGTGATGGGAACGTCAGGTATCACGGGTATCCGGTCTGTTGGAAGTGGGGACGTGGCCAGTAAAGTCTCTCGGTCCTTCCAGGGCTTTAAGAGATTTACATGGTAAATTTGGTGGGGTTTCCTTTTCCCTGGCTGGTAGACTTTGTAGTTTACCTCCCCCACCCTTTGGACAACCTCAAAGGGACCCTGCCACTTGGCTAAAAACGTACTTTCTACCGTGGGAACCAGTACCAACACTCTGTCCCCTGGGTTGAAAGTACGGACCTTGGCACCCCGGTTATAGACCCTCCTTTGGGCCTCCTGGGCTCGCTCCATATGTTCCCGTACTAGGGGCAGAACGGCTGCGATTCGGTCCTGCATCAAGGAGACATGCTCTATGATGCTCCTATATGGGCTGACCTCTCCTTCCCACGTTTCTTTAGCAATATCTAGCAGGCCCCTGGGATGCCTACCATACAAGAGCTCAAAGGGGGAATAGCCTGTGGAGGCCTGTGGAACCTCTCGTATGGCAAACATGAGATATGGTAGCAAAAAATCCCAGTCTCTCCCATCCTTGTCGACCACCTTTTTCAACATACTCTTCAATGTTTTATTAAACCTTTCGACCAGACCATCTGTCTGGGGGTGGTAGACAGAAGTACGGAGATGGGAGATTTTGTACAATCTACACAATTCCTTGGTAACCCTTGACATAAAAGGGGTGCCTTGATCGGTCAAGATCTCTTTTGGGATCCCCACTCGACTAAACACCTGGACTAATTCCTTGGCAATAACCTTGGCGGAGGTGTTACGCAAGGGTATGGCCTCAGGATAGCGAGTCGCATAGTCCAGGATCACCAGAATATGCTGGTGACCTCGGGCAGATTTCACGACCGGCCCCACCAGGTCCATGCCAATCCTTTCAAAGGGGACCTCAATTATTGGTAGAGGAACAAGGGGGCTGCGAAAATGGGGCGATGGTGCTGACATTTGGCACTCGGGGCACGATTCGCAGTACTCCTTGACCTCTGCATGCAAACCGGGCCAGAAGAATCTTTGGGTGATTCTCTCCCTGGTTTTTTCGACCCCGAGATGTCCCCCCATTACGTGACCATGAGCCAGGTCTAGCACCACCCTGCGAAAGGGTTTGGGAACCAGTAGCTGTTCTACCTCTTCCTCTCCATGTTTTATCACCCGATATAACAAATTGTTTTTAATTGCCATGTAGGGAAAGGACACCACCCAATTAGGATCCACCGGTTCCCCATCCAACACCTTAACATTTTCCCTGGCATTCATGAGGGTGGGCTCTCGCAGCTGCTCGGTACAGAAATCCTCCCTCCTGACCTCCAAGTCGGGTACCACATTTTGGCTACTCTCCATGTCAGGGTCAGGCGAGGTTTCCTGTTCGTTACCCTCAGGCTGGGTGCTAGCTTCTAAGTCCTCCGGTTCCCCAGCCATGGCAGGGAATGGTGGAGGATCTCCGGCCTCCTCGATCCCACCAACAGCATGCCCTTCCCTTTGGCAAAACGGGTCTGGTGAGAGTTCTCGAGTTTCCCCAGTAGGGGGAGCGCTATCTACGGGCCTCCCTTCACTCTCCCATAACTTCCAAAAATGAGGAAAGTCCCTCCCCACTAAGGCTTCATGGAGCAGTGAAGGTACCACCCCCACTGAATGTGTTACACAGCCCCAGGGGGTATCAACCTCAACCACCGCTGTTTGGTAGTCCCGAGTGTCCCCATGGATGCATATTACCCCAATACAACTGGGGTGTAGTTTTGCGGGGTCTACACACACACTCCTGACTAAGGTCACCACACTACCAGAGTCTAGCAGGGCTGTAAGAGGTTTGCCATCTACTGAAATAACGCACATTTGTTTTTCCAGGCGACGCTGACCTGTCGCAACACATGCGACCTGTGCAAACAGAGAAAGGCGTCTTACCCTATCAACATAATCACATTGCATAGGTTCATCATTTAGAGGGCAGTTTGCAGCAATATGGCCTAATGCATGGCAACGAAAACACCGTATTTGCCCTACCCCCAGTCCTCTTACCGGTCCCAAAAACCTTCCTGGCTTCTTTGGCCAGTCTCCAGGTCTAGGACCTACAGTCTCATCTGCTGTAACAACAGTCTTATCCACTCTCCCCAAACTCTTGAACCCCGGAACAGTCTTACCCGAACCGTGGGGAGATCTTGCACCCCGAGACACTCCGAAGTGGGGCGTGGGTGGGTTTATTAAGTCCTCGGTAGCACTGTACCTCTCCACTAGGTCCACCATTTGGGCTGCAGTGTTGGGGTCCCCCTGTCCGACCCACTTTCTCAGGGTAGCAGGGAGCGCACGCAGGTACCGGTCCATTACCACACGCTCCACAATCTGAGGGCTGGTCAGAGTCTCTGGCTGCAACCACTTCCTGGTGAGGTGGACCAGGTCAAACATTTGTGACCGGGGTGGCTTGTTGCTGGAATAGGACCACTGGTGCACGCGCTGGGCCCGGACTGCCATGGTGACACCCAAGCGTGCGAGTATTTCTGTCTTTAGAGTTTCATAGTCCTGGGCCTTATCTGGTTCTAGGTCAAAATAGGCCTTTTGGGGTTCTCCTGTTAGGAATGGGGCCAATAGTCCCGCCCACTGCTCTTTTGGCCATCCTTCGCGGTCAGCGACTCTCTCGAAAGTCGCCATGTACGCCTCAACATCATCCGCCGGTGTCATCTTTTGCAGGTGGTAGGAAGCACGTACAATCTTTGGTTCCGCTAACACCGGAGGTGCGGACCCCTTTTTCAGTTCCACCAGAGCTTCGGCGAACTGTCGGTTCATCTCCTGCTGGGCAGCGTGTTGTGCTGCAACGGCCTCTGCGACTTGGCGGTGTTGTGCTGCAGCGGCCTCTGCGACTTGGCGGTTTATCTCCTGCTGGGCAGCCTGTTGTGCTGTAGCGGCCTCTGCGACTTGGCGGTTGGTTTCCCGCTGGGCTGCATTGGCCTGTAGCAGGGCCTTTAATATTTCTTCCATTTTCAGAAAAGTGCCCGCTGAATCCACCACGTGTGAGGGATTAGCTCGTGGGGATCACCTTTTCTGAAATCACAGTCTGTAAGCAGGCACTTTCTTTTAAGTCTGGCGGATGCCAGATTTTATTTATAAACGGTTTGCAGATTAAAATAAAACAAAACAATAAATTAAATCCTTGCCGTCCGGTGCTAAACTAAACAAACAGGATCTCCTCTCTATACAGTGTGGGGCTAGTCCCTGACACCCACAAAACATGCAGTAAAGCAAACCTTTTCAGTCCAGCACTCAGCGCTCCCCTCACTCAGGTCCCTTCCTGAGTTTCAAGCCAGAGCCCTGTTGTGCTCTCTTCCTGGTCATTTAAAGTCCAGCTGATTGTGGACTCCAGTGGACCCAAACATCCGGACCGGAATCCTAGCCAGGCACAGAGGCTGTAAAACCCGGAATGGATTCCGGTTCAGTCTCTCATGATAGAACGTATGCGAGGTGAAATGTACCTATGATCGTGTATCGCACCTCGCATAGCGTCACAATATATATATATATATATAAAAAAAAGAATAATGAGCCTCCATTACAAATAGCAAATAGAAGGATTCAGGATTCCATTATGTACAGTGTAACGACACCCCAAGTATGAGATGGGTTAAAGTCGTTTAGGACATTCCATTCCCGAACACAAAGGCAACTACCGAACACTCCAATCAGCCGAACAAGAAATACATACGAATAATTCTCCCCCAAATACGAAACGAGGCTCTGTGTTGAGGGTCCAACAAGAATGAGATTTTATTGAAAGGAATACAAGTCTTATATACAGTAAAAGAGCTCATATTACTCTGAAAATACACATGTGACCAGACCTAGCTAACATGAGCTAATTAACTAATCCCTTTAAGATGCCTGGTCATTGTTATGATAAATCAGGTTTTCACTATAGGACTTTTTGTCACCGAGCTTCACACAGAAGATGATACATTATCATACATATCAACACAGAACTCCTTCATACAATTGCAGGGTTATTTAGCCCAGACAACAATGGATGAGAAGCCACACTAGACTAATTTACATTATAACAGACAACAGACAGACAGGTGGCTGGAGTTGACATCAGAACCTCCTAACATTATGAATCAGTCAGTCTTTCTAATATGGCATATACAGGGTTCCAGAGTCTGTGTGTTTTGGGGGGACATGGACTTGAATCCAAAGTAACATTATTTCAAGCTCCCCAGGCATACACCTTGCAAAGAGTATTGTTCCCTTAAAATGCATGGCCCATAATCGGAAGGCAAGAGGCTAGCATTCAGTCCTCTCCAAAAGCCTCTGTCCCGGATAGGTCTGTGACACATCTCCCATTTCGGCAACAGACTAACACAGGAGGAGACCCCAGACGGGTTGACTCCGAAGTTAATCAGTATTTCCAGTCCCCCAATGCAGGTATCCACACAGTACCCCAAATAAATTGTCCCAAATAGAGCATTACTTACCCAGCCAACCTCTGCCTCTCTCAGAGAACATATCCACTGCTGGGGAGAGGCCTAGACTGGCCCTTCTCCCTGGAGTCCTTTCAGCCGCTGGAGAGAAGACAGTGTGACTGGGCTCACTCTGTCATGCTGTTGGGGACCTGGGCCGACTGTCCAGCATCCCTGGGTATACAGGTGGGGACTGAAGCCCCATCCACCTTTACAGGAAATGTGTCCTCTGTTAGTTGAGGGTAGAGGCCAGCAGCCCTCTGCCCTTTTGCCAGCCCTTCTGCTGGAAACCCCACATCATCTTCTCTGGCTAACTGTTGGGGAGGGGGGCCGACTGCCCCGGTTTCCTGGAACTCTGTAGTTGTTGCCAATGCTGGGCAGAGGTTGGTAGCACTCTGCCCGGTTGTCAGCGCTTCAGCTGAGTTGGTGTCATCATTTTGGGGCGCCGTCTGCTGTTGGAACTCCCTTTCATTGGTATTGTCTCCCAGGTGCACGCACCCTTGTTGGGGAGGGGAAATGGTTGCTTCTCCTCCCTGTATCTATGAAATCCACTGGGAGAGAAGAACCATCCCCTTCTCACCTCGGGCCTCGGAAACTGCCATGGGTGTAGCGTAGGGGTCTGCAGTACTCTGTCCTGCTGCCAGTACTTGAGCAGGTGATGCATAATCTATAACATCCTCTGAACAGTCCATTAAGTCCATACATTCTGTAATCTGTGGCTGGAGAGATGAGCCGACTGCCCCAGCTCCCTGGAACTCCACAGTTGTTGCCATTGCTGAGCAGAGTTTGGTAGCACTTTGCCCTGTTGCCAGCACTTCTGCTGGAGACTCCACATCATCTGCTTCGTCTAACTGTTGGGGCAGGAGGCAGGATTCCTCCCCTCCCAAACTGTGCAGCTGCAATTGGGGAGGTGAGCTGGTTGCTTCCTCTTCCATTCCCTCATCTGGCTGCTGGGAAGTGATTGCCACCTTCTCACCATGAGCCTGCAGAACTGCCACAGGTGTGGGCATATGTCTTGGACCCTCTGTCCGGTGACCAGCGCCTCAGATGGGGAAGTTCCTTGCAACTCCACAGATACTGCTGTTGGTGCTGGGCAGAGAACACTGAAGTTTGGCCCTGATACCAGCTCTTCTGCTGGAGGCTCAGGTTGTTTTTCCTCAGCAGAAAAGTCTATCAAATCCCCTGTCTCTGCAACTGGTGTCTGGGGATAGAGGTTCACCATCTCTTGTCCGTGGAATCCAAAAGATGCTATCAGAGCTGGGCAGAGGTTAGCAGACCTATGCCCTGTTGTCAGCACTTCAGCTTTGGGGATGGCAATCTACAGATTTTCCACTGCCGATTCTTCAGCCAGGATTTCAGAGTTGTCAACTGGTATTTCCTGATAGTTCCAGGCAAAAGGAGCCCCACCCTCCAATTCATGTGTATAGATTTGGACTATCTATCTATCCTCAGAAAAAAGAAGGGTTGTGGTCAGAAAGATATTTTTTCTATAGCACATTTACTGCTACAGGGTGGCCCTCCTGTGCAGAATCACGTGTGTGTGTATATATATTGTTTTTGCTTTCAAAATTGTCAGTCTATTTTTAGCGCAAAAAAAATAAAAAACTGAGTGGTGATCAAATACCTCCGAAAGAAAGATCTATTTGTGGGGAAAAAATTTACATTTTATTTGGGTACAGTGTTGCATGACCGCGCAATTGCCAGTTAAATTAATGCAGGGCCGTATCGCAAAAAAGGGCAAATCTTCAGGAGGATTAGCGAAGTGAAGGATAAGTGAAGAATGTGCTCTACTGGAATTCACATTATGCATGCCTGGAGTCTGGATTATGTTAGAATAAAAAAGGATCAATAGTCTTAAGCCCATGATCATTTTGGGTTTAACAATCCATTTACTAGGGTGCAATAGCACAAAAGATACCAGGGCTGTGCAGTCCCTCCGACATACAGAACGGTGTGATGGAAGCTGGGTCTTGCTGTTGAACTATGTGTAACATGATGCCATATATTGCTGCTTTTTGCTTAAAAGTATTATGGCACTGGTATACAAGGGATTTGTATAAAGGGGGGAACTAATGCGCAAAACCAAACTAACCATGGGCAACTAAACCAAGTATTATAAAATAACAATAATGAACTATAAAAGCAGCAGCCACTACCAAAACAG
The DNA here is from genome assembly GCF_905171775.1 of Rana temporaria. NCBI lineage: Eukaryota > Metazoa > Chordata > Amphibia > Anura > Ranidae > Rana > Rana temporaria. The sequence continues at coordinate 324,633,127 of NC_053491.1, forward strand.
TGCTCACGCACCAAATAGCATATACAAGAGGGGAGTGTAATGGCGCTTGCCAGAGGAAAACTAAAATAAGATAAATATCAAATACCGCACAGCAACGTATGGATACTGACCAATGAATCCAATGAAATATGTTCCACTCCTGGTTTCCTCAAAGACCCTTCACAACATCCACAACTAGGATGTGAAGGGAGGAAATGGTGAGATTAATTAAATATCTTGAAGACTGAACTGACAATGGGTCATAAGCTGTTATAAAGATTTCAATACATAATAAACTCCAGTGCCTTCACTGAATATGAAAAAAATGTGATAACAGTGAATAATAATGATCATAAAAAATCCCAAAAACCCAAGGATAAACCTGGATGTGTTTAATAATCACAAAAATGTGTAACAAAAATTGTGCAAAGTGAATAAAAATAATGATAATGTTCAAGCATAAATAAATAAAAATTTGAATAAATAATGATGTTCAAGGTAAGTTCCGGTGCCGGAACTTACCTTGAACATCATTATTTATTCTAATTTTTATTTATTTATGCTTGAACATTATCAAAAAAAACAATAAAACAATTGCGGCAGAAAATACTGTGCAACATAAAACAGTACCTTTTAAGCAGGCAGCAGATTCTCATTCTCCCTTTTAACTGTGTGAGAAAAACATGGGATTATGGGTAAATCTTATACCCATAAACCCATGCTTTTTCCTTCTAGTTAAGAGGGCTGGGCTGGAAGGGAGCATGTGTCTTTTAGACACATGCCCCCTTCTATGACTGCAGTGAGAGGACAGACTCCACTGCGGCATTTTTATTGAAAAGCTTGTTCCAATGGTGCTTTACCATTGGTCCAAGGCTCCAAGCTGTGCCTTAGGCTCAATGCTTCTGACAAGAAGTGAGAGGCACTGTGAGCTCATCCCATCAGTCTGCTGCAAACAGAGTGTGCCAGCTAGTATTTAAACTGGCTGCTCTGTATGTAATGTAGCGTCTGACAGGCTGCACAAGAAGTACCATATCTCGTAACTATAGGTGGCAGAAGTGCCACATTTTGACAAGTGGTGGGGTAGGACATCAGATGTGACCCCAGGCCCTGAGCTACGACCCTTGAAGCTCGGTCGCTTTAAAAAAAAATATATTCATGGTTCTGCCTCACCTGTCTCCCTTGACTGCACGTCCCTGCAGCCGGCATACAACTAGCACCTGCGCTAAAGGTTTCAGCTCCCATACTGGCACTAGGGTAAGCCATTCAGTTAAGTGGTGAAAGCAGCATTGATTTCAGTCAGTTTTTATTTTAAAATGGACATTCACTCCCCCACCTACCTCCCCAAATATAAATCCTTCACCCTCCTTTTGCAGAATCCTAAAAAAAATACACCTTTTATGCATGTGGACCTCCACTTCCGGATTTCTCGTCTAGGTGAGATTTACATCAATTTCCCATGGCCTCCAGGAATACAAAGCTCATAAATCCCAGGAGGTTTTGGGCTAGCAGCCGAAAAATGCGTATGCATCGCTGTGTGGGGCTGCCTATCTCTTCCTGGCATGTACATCATCAGGGGGCTGGCTGTAGGAAACAGAAAGTGATAGCTGGCTCCTGTAGCGTCAGAGAGCAAGATGTCAGGATTGAACCAGGTAAGATCAGCACAGTGCGGATTGCTACAAAACACCAGTGGATTTTCTGGGTGTGCATGTATGCTTATTGAGCATAATATAGCAAACTCTGTAAGAGGGGATTCAAAACAAAAGTTTAATGCTGAGTGTTCTTCTACATTGAGCTTTTTAACTGCCCTAGATAAAACTCTTTTGCTGTGTACACACGATTGGAAATTCCGACAAGAAAACCGTTGATTTTTTTCCAACGGAATTTTGGCTTAAACTTGTGTTGCATACACATGGTCACACAAATGTCTGAAATTCTGACCGTGACTTGCAACACTACAACGAGCCGAGACAAATGAAGTACAATGATTCCAAGCATGCGTGGAATTGATTCAGAGCATGCATGTTTTTTTGTGCGTTTGAATTGTATACAGACAATTGGAATTTCCGACAATAACTTTTCTTGTTGGAAAATTTGAGAACCAGCTCTCAAATTTTTGCTGTCGGAAATTCCCTAAGAAAAAGTCCGGTGGGGCCTACACACAGTCGTAATTTATGACCAAAAGCTCACATTGAACTTTTCTTGTCGTAAATTCCGACCGTGTATACGCAGCATTGGAGTGACATAGCTTATATTTTTCTGGAAAGCCTAGTTGTCTGGCTGTCATACTGTAGTTATACTATTTAAATATGTTCTAAATCACTTATCTGGGACTAGAATTCAGATTAGAGTTCTGACTTCACTTTTACTCTACTGACTTTTTCCAGGTCAGCGAATCATAAGCGGTGACACCAGAGAGGGCTAAGCAGGTAGCAAATTCAGAAGAACAGCTATGACAGCCTATATATTTCTGTCCCCCCTTTTACCTCAAGTATCCTTAACCAAGCACTGCTCAGCATTCTTTTTATGTTGTTCATCTATACAAGGCTAGGCTAAAGCAACAGGCTCACCTACATTCCTCAGTGGAGAAGCCACCCTGTGTTGATTTCTAATTTCACATGTCATATATTTCACTGTGAATCCTTGTGACAACATTGGTGCTTGCTGATTGTTCCTCCATTTTGGGACATTAAAGTTATCAGATACAGTGCTTTGTAAAATAGTTCATAACCCTTGAAATTTTCCACATTTTGTCATGTTACAACCAAAAACGTGAATGTATTTTATTTGGATTTTATGTGATAGACCAACACAAAGTGACACATAAATGTAAAGTGGAAGGAAAATTATGTATTGTCTTTAATTTTTTTTACAAATAAAAATCTGAAAAGTGTGGCGTGCATTTGTATTCAGCCCCCTTTACTCTGATAGTGTCAGGGGCCTGTTTTCCATCCACGGCGTGCGCGCATGTGCACGCATACTACTGCCCAAACCAGGCAACAGCAGCCAGCTGTAACTGCGTGCTAGTGTGCGCCAAATGCATGCGCACGTGCACGTTAATGCACTTTGGCGCCATTGTGCCTTTAAAAAGCCACTAGCTGCACAATACAGTGCTGTCTGATCTGCAGCTCTGTATTAGTGACCTGCATTCCTGTCTACCTGTTACCAGCACCGACCCGGCTCTGTCTGACTATCCGAACCTCTCCATCCCTGACCTTTGACTCGTTTGACAATGCTCACCTGATCTGCCTACCTGCTGCCAGACCCTTTGCCTGAACCAGTGACCACGCTTAAGCCCTCCGCGTCAGTTGCCTGACTACCTGTTCTGACCCAGCCTGTCTGACTCTGCTATTGCCTGCTGATTGTGCTTAACCCGGCTTGCCTCACCAGCTCCCGCTGACGCTGTAACAGTATCGCCAGCTCCTGGATCGCTGATCTGCTACTTCTGCTCCTATGGTCCTCGGTTCCAGTCGTTCCTGAGGAATCATCATCCGGTACCTGACTACTGCTTCCAGTCCGGCACTCCTACCTCACTGCGCTCCTGAGCTTGCTGTCCCCACTCCAGTGACTCACGAGCCAGGGCTGTAAGAGGGGCCTTCTCCTGCAAACTAGGCTCTGATCACCAGGTACGTGCGTACATAACAGATACTTTGTAGAACAACCTTTTGCTGCAATTACAGCTGCAAGTTTTTTTGGGGATGTCTCTACCAGCTTCGCACATCTAAAAGGTGAAATATTTGGCCATTCTTCTTTGCAAAATAGATCAAGTTCTGTCAGATTGGACGGAGAGTGTCTGTAAACAGCAATTTTCAAGTCTTGCCACAGATTCTGAATTGGATTTAGGTCTGGACTTTGACTGGACCATTCTAACATATGAATATGCTTTGATCTAAACTGTGGGTCTTTAAACGATGGCCTTCCAGTTGTTCAGGAACTACAATTCTCATCATGTCTCGTCATGTCTGTGAATGTCAGAGTTTTACAATGCCTCATGGAATATGTAGTTCCGCAACAGCTGGAGGGCCGTAGTTTGAGGATCCCCAATCTAAACCATTCCATTGTAACTCTGGCTGTATGTTTAGGGTCATCATCCTTCTGGAAGGTGAGCCAACAGTAAAGTGTTTTAAGAAAGGCCTGGATTCTTTCCTAAATGTACATAATGGGCCAGATCCACAAAAGAGATACTCCGACTTAACTGCTGTTCAGTCTGTGTGTAACTTTGGAAACGATCCTCAAAAGGTTTTTTCCAAAGTTAGGCAGAAGATCCGGCATGTGTAATTGAATTACACTGCCGAATCTTAGGATGCAGTACCGCATCCGCCGCTGGGGGCATTTCGAGTCGAAATGCCGTTTCTAGTATGCAAATTAGCACTTAAGGCGATCCACAAAGCTTTCCAGCTTCCTTTTTGCGCCGTAAGTGTTATTTTGCAAGTGTAAAATTAGGGCTGGTTCTACAAAGTGTAAACTAGTCACACCATGTAAAAGCCCATTCCAGCGACGGCATTTGGTATGCTTTCCCGAGGGAGAACTCCACGGCAATTTGTAAAAACAAAACCGGCATGGGTTCCCCCCCAGGAGCATACCAGGCCCTTAGGTCTGGTATGGGTTGTAAGGGGACCCCCCCTACGCCGAAAAATCGACGTAGGGGGTCCCCCTACAATCCATACCAGACCCGTATCCAAAGCACGCTACCCGGCCGGCCAGGAAAGGAGTGGGGACGAGCGAGCGCCCCCCCTCCTGAGCCGTGCCAGGCCGCATGTCCTCAACATGGGGGGGTTGGGTGCTCTGGGGCAGGGGGGCGCACTGCGGGCCCCCCCACCCCAGAGCACCCTGTCCCCATGTTGATGAGGACAGGACCTCTTCCCGACAACCCTTGCCATTGGTTGTCGGGGTCTGCGGGCGGAGGCTTATCGGAATCTGGGAGTCCCCTCAAATAAGGGGGCCCCCAGATACCGGCCCCCCCACCCTAAGTGAATGGATATGGGGTACATCGTACCCCTATCCATTCACCTGTAGGCAAAAAGTTAGTTAGTAAACACACAACACAAGGCTTTTTAAAATATTTTATTATTCTGCTCCGGATGCCCCCCCTGTCTTCGTTATTAGCTCAATTAGCAGGGGGGGCTTCTTCTTCCACTCTCCGGGGGTCTTCCGCTCTCCGGGGGTCTTCCACTCTCCGGGGGTCTTCTCCGCTCTCCGGGGGGGGCTTCTCCAGACTCCGGGGGGCTTCTTCCATCTTCTCCCCTCTTCCGCTGTTGACTCGGCGAACCCCGGTTCTTCTGCAGCTCTCCGGTGCCTTCTTCTTCAGCGCTGGCTGCCTGCTATGTTTGTGTGTTAGCTCGATTTCAAACAGGCAGCCAGCGCGGTCTTCTGTGACGTCAGGGTCTTGTCTTCTGTTCTTCCGATGTTGCCTCGTCGCCTGTTGTCGCTGCAATGATGGAAGCGCGCCTTGCATCCCATTTATATAGGCATCACCGTCCCATCATGCTCCGGCAGGTACCCACGTGGTGGGTGCCTACCCACGTGCACCCACCACGTGGGTACCTACCGGAGCATGATGGGACGGTGATGCCTATATAAATGGGATGCAAGGCGCGCTTCCATCATTACAGCGACAACAGGCGACGAGGCAACATCGGAAGAACAGAAGACAAGACCCTGACGTCACAGAAGACCGCGCTGGCTGCCTGTTTGAAATCGAGCTAACACACAAACATAGCAGGCAGCCAGCGCTGAAGAAGAAGGCACCGGAGAGCTGCAGAAGAACCGGGGTTCGCCGAGTCAACAGCGGAAGAGGGGAGAAGATGGAAGAAGCCCCCGGAGTCCGGAGAAGCCCCCCCCGGAGAGCGGAGAAGACCCCCGGAGAGCGGAAGACCCCCGGAGAGTGGAAGACCCCCGGAGAGCGGAAGAAGAAGCCCCCCCTGCTAATTGAGCTAATAACGAAGACAGGGGGGGCATCCGGAGCAGAATAATAAAATATTTTAAAAAGCCTTGTGTTGTGTGTTTACTAACTAACTTTTTGCCTACAGGTGAATGGATAGGGGTACGATGTACCCCATATCCATTCACTTAGGGTGGGGGGCCGGTATCTGGGGGCCCCCTTATTTGAGGGGACTCCCAGATTCCGATAAGCCTCCGCCCGCAGACCCCGACAACCAATGGCAAGGGTTGTCGGGAAGAGGTCCTGTCCTCATCAACATGGGGACAGGGTGCTCTGGGGTGGGGGGGGCCCGCAGTGCGCCCCCCTGCCCCAGAGCACCCAACCCCCCCATGTTGAGGGCACGTGGCCTGGCACGGCTCAGGAGGGGGGGGGCGCTTGCTCGTCCCCACTCCTTTCCTGGCCGGCCGGGTAGCGTGCTTTGGATACGGGTCTGGTATGGATTGTAGGGGGACCCCCTACGTCAATTTTTCGGCGTGGGGGGGTCTCCTTACAACCCATGCCAGACCTAAGGGCCTGGTATGCTCCTGGGGGGGGAACCCATGCCGGTTTTTTCTTTGAAAATTGGCATGGAGTTCTCCCTCAGGAATGCATGCCGCTGTCATTTTTTTTTTTCCCGACGCAACTTTTTTAAGCCGTCGCGATCCTCAAAACTCGGCGTAACGTAACTTTGCGCATGCGCAGTACGGCCGGCGCGGGAGCGCGCCTCATTTAAATGGGACTCGCCCCATTTGAATAGGAACGCCTTGCGCCGGCGGAATTTTAGTTACACAGCCTGAAATTTCTAGATAAGTGCTTTGTGGATCAGGCACTTAGGTAGAAACTTTAAGGCAGTGTAACTTAAATGGGATTTTTTAAGTTACGCCAGGTTTTTGTGGATCTGGCCCAATATAACCGGAAACAAATATTTATAAGTAAAGTTGACCCAGGCAATATGCAATTGCCTTTTGGGGGGATCAATAAGGATTTTTTTCCCCTGCTGGAGCAAATTGGATCATGCTTTATTGTTTTTTTGTTTTTTTTGCATTCCTCTGGATCAACTGTGGGTATTGGATAGTGTGTATGGAGATTTTCTATTTCGTTTTTTTCTATGTTGGTTGAACTGGATTGACTTGTGCTCTTTTTCAACCAGATTAACTAATTATGTATTTTGTAAATTTTGGGCTGGATTCACGTAGATCCGCGCATTTTTACAGCGGCGTAGCGTATCGTATTTACGCTACGCCGCCTTAAGTCAGAGAGGCAAGTGCTGTATTCACAAAGCACTTGCATCCTAACTTACGGCGGCGTAGCGTAAATGGGGCCGGCGTAAGCGCACCTAATTCAAATGAGGATGAGGGGGGCGTGTTTTATGTAAATGGGTAGTGACGGCATGCGCCGTCCGTGTACATATCCCAGTGTGCATTGCTCCAAAGTACGCCGCAAGGACGTATTGGTTTCGACGTGAACGTAAATTACGTGCAGCCCCATTCATGGACGACTTACGCAAACAACGTAAAATTTTCAAATTTCGACACGGGAACGATGGCCATACTTAACATTGGCTACGCCCCTAGGGGGCAGCTTTATCTTTACGCGGCGTATCTCTTACGGAAACGGCGTATCTTTACTGCGACGGGCAAGCGTACGTTCGTGAATCGGCGTATCTAGTGATTTACATATTCTACGCCAAAATCAACGGAAGCGCCACCTAGCGGCCAGCGGAAAAATTGCACCCTAAGATACGACGGCGCAGGTCGTCGTATCTTAGCTAGGTTTAAGTGTATGTCAGTTTGAGCATACACTTAAACTTACGACGGGCTTAGATTCCGAGTTACGTCGGCGTATCTACTGATACACCGGCGTAACTCTTTGTGAATCCAGCCCTTTATATCTATATGTTAAAATGGTAGCAGATTACTTTAATCTACTCAATTGATTTTGCAATAAAAAAACTTGTTCAAAATGGCTAAAAATGGCAAAAGATTGCCACGCACATGGCTAGCTTTAGGGCTTGAAATTAGCAGGATTTATTTTGTGTGTGTGCGTGTGTGTGTGTGTGTATATATATATATTTTTTTTTGTGCACCAAAATAAAAGTCTGCATCTGGTTTTTATATGACCAGTGGTATCTTCTCAAAACTAGAAGGATTCCTGCTCTGTCAGCTCAAGATTCAATGCTGTCTTCCACAGTATGTGTATATTTTTTTACCATCTTGTCTTTGTTGAAAAAAATAAACAGCACATAAATGGAGAAGGATAGAACATTAAGCCAGTGATAAATCAGGGTGGGCCACATGCTCACATCTCTGCTGGAAAAGCTTTTATCAACTCCTAGCTCAGCTGGATCTGCAATGGAAATGATGAGTTTGGCTCTCAAGCTGCCTATTATTCATGTAAGATGGGGCGAGAGGGCAGCAGTTGAAGCCCTCTTCCAGGTGTCTAGGGGGTAAAGGGACCTCCCATGTGTGACCACACGTTTCTCGTCTGTTCTTTATAGGATTGCTGATAAAAAAAAAAAAAAAAAAACAGTTTGTTTTACTTGTCAAATAATAATATCAGCAAATACATAATATCAGAGATTTCAGTTCTAGAAACAGAAACCAGCTAATGTCATATCTGATGAAGAGCAGGGACAACGCTGCTACAAGGCAAGGGGAGAATCTTACCTTTGCAATAACAATCATTTCTGACATGATCAACAAGTATTTTTTTCGAACAAATATAACAAAACACTTCCAATTATATATTTAACAGACTAAAAGGGAGTACATAACAGTAAAGCAGTATGAACCACTTCAGCCCCGGACCATTTTGCTGGTCGAACGGGCCACTTTTTGTGATTCTGCGCTGCGTCGTTTTAACTGACAATTGTCGCGCGATGTGGCTCCCAAACAAACTTGACGTCCTTTTTTTTCCACAAATAGAGCTTTCTTTTGGTGGTATATGATCATCTCTGCGGTTTTATTTTTTGCGCTTTAAAAAAAATAGTGCGACAATTTTGAAAAAAATCAATATTTTTACCTTTTTGCTATAATCAATATCCCCCTAAAAATATATTAAAAAACATTTGTTTCCTCAGTTTAGGCCGATATGTATTCTTCTAGATATTTTTGTAAAAACAAAATCTCAAAAAGCATATATTGATTAATAATTGATAATAATTGATTAATTGAAGTTATAGCGTCTACAAAATAGGGGATAGAATTATAGCATTTTTATTGTTATTTGTTTTTTACTAGTAATGGCAGTGATCTGTGATTTTTATCGTGACTGCGACATTATGTCGGACACTTTTGACACATTTTTGGGACAATTGTCATTTTTACAGCGACCAGTGCTATAAAAATGCACTGATAACTGTGAAAATGACACTGCCAGTGAATGGGGTTAACCACTAGGTGGCGCTGAAGGGGTTAAGTGTGCCTAGGGATGGGTTCTAACTGTAGGGGGGATGGACTATGTGTGACACGACAGTGATCACAGCTTCCGATTACAGGAAGCTGTGTACACTGTCCTGTCACTAGAAAGACTAGGGAAATGCTTGTTTCCCCAGTCACTGTGCTCCCGGCGGGCGCGAGCGCGTCCACAATACAGGCTTCTTAAAGGGGATGTATATATACGTCCTTTTGCCTGCCCATGCCATGCTGCAGACGTATATCTGCCTGAGGCAGGCGGCAAGCGATTAAACCCAAAAGCAATTATTATTATATTGCAGCTTACTAACTCTTAGATATGACGACTGTATTAGCTTCCGTTTTTGGGCTTTGCTTTCTTCTATTCTTATCTGGTGATCCAGACGTTTTTCAAAAGCCCAAGCTCTCCAGCAGAATGTATCAGTTTACACAGATGAGCCAAACCACTAACACTGGCAGGGGTGAATAAAACGACCATCTTTTATTTATTTATGTAAAACCTTTAACACAAAAGGAAAAGCACTGTTTGCTGTAGCTGATTATAAAGTGTGAGCTGCAGTTTGATCGCAATTTGTGTATTTAAATCTTCTAATACATATACCCCCCCCCCAAACGGACAATGCTGCTGTCTGCTGTGCCTCCTGTGTTATTCCTCCAGAGCTGTGGCCCACCACTACAGGAGATGTGTTACTGGCCAGGTGAAAACAGAGGAAAAAAAGCCAAAGAAAACAAATGCAGTCACTACATCTAATGATTGATAAGCTGCAAAATATTACATTTTTGGTTTGGGGTTTAATACACTCCTAAAGTGGTTTTACAGGCTCAAGGTTTTTTGCCTAAAACCTTCTGGTGCAACCACCTTCCTAGCCCCCCTAACACTAACCTGAGCCCCCTTTCGATCCAGCGACGATCTTCTCCCAGCTCTCATTCTTCATTGGCTGAGACAGCAGCATGAGTCATTGGCTCCTACTACTGTCAATCACAGCCAGTGAGCTAATGAGGAGAGAGCAGGGAATGGGTCGAGCTACAGCTCTGTGTCTTAGGGACGTATAGAGTGGGGCTCAGGAGCAGGGCCGCCGTCAGAGGGGTACAGGCATTACACCTGTAAGAGGTCTGAATGATCTCAGGGGCCCGATCTCTCCCCCTTCTCAGCTCGCGGCTGAGAGGAGAAAACGTTTTATTTCGGCATTCCCCCCTCCCCCTCTCATGTCGCGACTGGAGAGAGGAGAGAAATCACTTTCACTTTCAATTCGCGACAGGAGGAAGAGGTGAGTGAGATGACACTGTCCGTTCCGTCAACCCCAGCCCCCACCCTCCCCCCGGTTCTCAACTTGCGGCAGCACCTCCCCCCGTTCTCAATTTACGCGCGGCACCCCCCTGGTTCTCAATTTGCGGCAACACAACCCCCCCCAGTTCTCAATTCGCGGCAGACCCCCCTTCTCAATTCCCGGCAGCTACCCGGGTCTCAATTCCCAGCAGCAACCCCCCCAGTTCTCAATCTGCAGCCCCCCCTGTTCTCAATTTGTGGCAGCCCCCCCCCCCCCGGTTCTCAAATCTCAGCAGCACCCCCCCAGTTCTCTTCTCCAGGGGGCCCATGTCTGAAGCTGTGTGAGGGGCCCCAAAATTTCAGATGGCTGCCCTGCTCAGGAGCGAGCCCATACAAGTTCCCCCAGAGCGAACAGCTTGCTATTGGGGGCATGGCTGAAGAGGAGGAGCCAGGAACGTAGGCAGAGGACCTAAGAAGAGAAGGATCGGGGCTGCTCTGTGCAAAACCACTGCACAGAGCAGGTAAGTATGTTATTAATTTATTTTCAGTTCAGAGCAGTGATAGATCTAGAAGTTTGAAAACAAATGATCCGTAAGCTGATGTGTGTATGTGTGTCATGTGTTTTATTCCCCTCTATATTGAAAATGAACAACTATTTTGCTCATATCAAGAAAATCAGAAGTTTTCCACTAAAATGAGAATGGTGGCAGTTGGCAGACTACACCCCACTTTTACTATCTTTGTACATGTGCTTTCTTTTGATCCAGCTTGTAGGATCCATACATTATTTTGACACTTTTAGAGAAACTTATTTCCTGTTTTACATTTCCTGCCAGGCTCCATTCTGTGTTATCAGTCTTAATATTGCCGTCATCGAGAAATACTGGCGCGCGTGTAACTATACAGCTTTAGTAATAATAACAATAGTGTTATTTTAATCACACGGGTTATCAATGCATCTATTATCTTGTTGTATAAAGCACATACTGGACAAGAAACTGGGTACATTTGTATTCACAATAACGTATCGAAGAGAGCCAAGAGATACAATGAGAATGAATACAAATGGGGACACCGTAAAAATGATTCTATTACAAGACAAGCATTTATCTTCAAGGTTTTATGGCGATTACAATGAAATTTCATTTCTGATAACAGTTTTCTCCTGTAATAGAATCTAGAGGATTTAATGCAAACTAGCATAAGGGCATGCAGTATGCAATTTTCTCAAAGTACTATAGGTTTTAGGAATCACAGTTGACCTTTAGTGCAGCAAAGGATTATTGGAATTGAGGATGTAGCAGTTGGGAAGTTACAGAAGTGTGAGTGTGAAGTTCATAATGCAATTGACTTTTTGTTTTCCAAGATGATTATGTCATTCTCAGGAAAGACAGATTCGACATACTAAACCAAAAAACATAAAACACAGGTTGTACTATATACGGTAACATTAAAGCATATCTAAACTCAAAAACATGAATGATATATATTGCAGCTTACCATGGAGAGATAAGATTGCTAAAGGCCACATACCTACTGGAGGTTTAGCCCCTGTGGATTCAATTACAATGATGTTGTAAGGCACAGTATCCAGCCCCGCTGCCTCCAGTCTGTCAAATCTGTCTGAAAGTCTTAAATACAGTATGATGCAACTTGATGCTGTACTGACTGGTACTTGGGTTTAGGGTCATATGTGTTCAGGGACATATGCCCAGAACACAGGTATTATGAGTTTCGGGCATACATCCATGAACACCTAGGCCCCTAAACGCGAGTACAACTTGGTTCAGTATATTTCAGTCTGTCAAAGTATTTGTTCTTGAGTTTAGTTATCCTTTAATGGAGACCTATTCAACACTGATAATTCTGTGTTAAAGCGGTAGTTCACCCTCACTCACATGATTTTACCATCGAGACAGGCATTGTAGCGCGAGCTACAGTATGCCTGTCCCGATTTTTTTAACCCCGGACTCACCTTGTAATCGTACATTGTAGATTTCGGCTCCCGCGGGGAATGGGCGTGCCTATGGAGAGGGAGGATGATTGACGGCCGGCTCTGGCACGTCACTCTCCCCGAAGACAGCCGGAGTAGGTCTCGGCTCTTCACGGCGCCTGCGCACAGGCTATGCGCAGGCGCCGTGAAGAGCCAAGCCTATTTCGGCTATTTCCGGAGAAGCGTGACGCGCCAGAGCCGGCCGTCAATCATCCTCCGTCTCCATAGGCACGCCCATTCCCCGGTATCTTCGATGTACGAGTACAAGGTGAGTACGGGGGTAAAAAAATCGGGACAGGCATACTGTAGCTCGCGCTACAATGCCTGATTTTATGGTAGAAAAAAAATAAAAAAATTTTGCGTTCATAGGGTGAACCCCCGCTTTAAATATTAATATTACTGTATACACTTGAGTATAAGCTGACCCGAAAATAAGCCGAGGCATCTAATTTTACCACAAAAAAATGGGAAAATGTATTGGGGTAGATCCACGTACCTGGGCGCATTAATACGCTGGGCGCAGCATATCTAAGATACACTACGCCGCCCCAACTTATTTTTTTTCCGAATCCACAAAGAATTTGCGCCGTAAGTTACGGCGGCGTAGTGTATCTTTGGCGGCGTAAGGGCGCAGAATTCAAATGATGTAATGGGGGCGTGTTTTATGTTAATACGTCGTGACCCAACGTAAACAATGTTTTTTTTTAACTGCGCATGCGCCGTCCGTTGGGGTATGCGCATGCTCGAAATTAACCCGGAAAAAGCCAATGCTTCTGACGGTGACGTCATTCTACGTAAATCCCTATTCGCGAACGACTTACGCAAACAACGTAAAAATTTCAAAATTGTACGCGGGAACGACGGCCATACTTAACATTGAGTACGCCTCATAACAGCACCTTTAACTATACGCCGAAAAAAGCCGAACGAAAACGACTGTAAGTGGAAACTCACTGTGCCCATCTGCAGTCTCACTGTGCCCATCTGCAGCCTCACTGTACCTCATCTCCCGCAGCCACTCCCGCAGCCACTTACAGAAAATGACTGTAAGTGGAAACTCAATGTGCCCATCTGCAGTCTCACTGTGCCCATCTGCAGCCTCGCTGTGTGCATTTGCAGCCTCACTGTGCCCATCTGCAGCCTCATGTACCTCATCTCCCGCAGCCTCATGTACCTCATCTCCTGCTGTGTCATGCACAGTCTCCCGCTGTGTCATGCAGTCTTAACTGCAGTCGGCGGCCGTCTACTGTAACAAAGCCTCGCCTCCTCCTCATCCTCGTCTGTGATAGACAGAACACTGATACAGTTTCCCAGCAGTGAGTCAGTGTTCAGTGTTCACAAATGAGGGGGAGGCAGAGCTTTGTTACAGTGGATGGACGCCGACTGCAGCTAAGACTGCATGACACAGCGGAAGAGGGAGCAAGTTCCCATGCCTCCTTTAGTCTAATGAGAACCCCTGGAGTCAGAGATAGCTGACATCATTCTTTGTAGAGTGGGTTACAAGGCATGTTGGGTGTAGTGCAAGATAGATTCATGGGCGCCAGACCCTTCTTGAATGCAAAGAGATTTATTTTTCTCAGAACTGTGGGAGAGAGGTTTAGGGCCAGGACACCATTAGGTAGTTGCAATATTAATTGGCAGACTCAGAGACTTCTACAGGTAGACAGCCATGCAGGGAAAAGCATCCAATATAAACAAGACCAAGGATAAATCCAAGGAAAAATCCAAGCTTTGCTCACCCAGCAAGACACCACATCTGCATGTGTAGGAGCGCTGTCTTCAATGGCAACAGTCTTTTAACAGTTCCTAACACAAGTTGTAACAAGCTCCTTTACTCATCCTAAGATCACTTATCGTAGATTCTCAATCCACTGAGCTCCCAGTCTCTCTCACTAGATTGCTGGTTCACTGCCCGTGAGCTCTTCCAATTGTCTTACTTAGTATCTTCCTCAAACATCACCCCTGCTTTCCTGCTGGGTCCCTGGCTTGGCACTCCAGATACTCCTCAAGCGTCACCCCACTAGCTGGTTTACTGACCTGGCACCTGCTAAAGTTTCCCCGATACTTCACTGCCCCTGGTTGGTGAGAATACTGCTTCAGGACTTGCTTCAGCTGATAATAAGTCGATTGGTCCTTTAGTGGCCACAGCTTCCCCTCTACCTCTGACCACGACAGGTTCTCCGGTCGGCAGAACCATCTCTTCTGGTTGGTCTGCAAGCCGCAGTCCCAACCCTTTTCTGCTCTTTTGCTTCTGGATAGGCCCTCAGACAGCCAGCAGGCTAAGGGGCCAAGAAAACCTCTGTCCATTGGCTGAGACACCCCATATACTCCTAAGAGACCTTGCGCTGCTCCACTTTTTGTTTGAGGTTGCCCCACAGATAGTCAATAGGGTTTAGGTTTATGTCTGGAGACATGCTTGGCCAGTCCATCACCTTTACCCTCAGCTTCTTTAGCAAGGCAGTGATCATCTTGGAGGTGTGTATGGGGTTGTTATGTTGCAATACTGCCCTGTGGCCCAGTCCCTGAAGGGAGGGGATCATGTTCTCCTTCAGTATGCCTCAGTACATGTTGGCATTCATGGTTCCCTCAATGAACTGTAGCTCCCCAGTGCCGGCAACACTTATGCAGCCCCAGACCATGACACTCCCACCACCATGCTTGACTGTTGGCAAGACACACTTGTCTTTGTACTCCTCACCTGGTTGCCGCCACACATGCAGCTCTGTGGTCTTGGCCACCATGCTGCAGCTCAGTTTAAGGGTCTGGGCAATCTTCTTATAACCTATGCCATCTTTATGTACAGCAACAATTCTCGTTTTCAGATCCTCAGAGAGTTCTTTGCCATGAGGTGCCATGTTGAAATTCCAGTAACCAGTATGAGAGAGTGAGAGTGATAACGCCAAATTTAAGACACCTGCTGCCCATTCACACCTGAGACCTTTTAATTACTAACGAGTCACATGACCCTGGGAGGGAAAATTACTACTTGGGCCCAATTTGGACATTTTCACTTGGGGTGTACTCACTTTTGTTGCCACTGGCTTAGACATTAATAGCTGTGTGTTGAGTTATTTTGAGGGGACAGAAAATTTACACTGTAATACAAGCTGTACATTCACTACTTTACATTGTAGCAAAGTGTAATTTCTTCAGTGTTGTCACATAAAAAGATCTAATAAAATATGTACAAAAATGTGAGGGGAGTACTCACTTTTGTGAGATACTGTATATGTATATATGTAGAAATATATATATAGATATAGTTTTTTTTTTTTCAAGGCACATCCTGTATATTGTCAGATCCACTATTGAGATACGAATGTTTGTAACCATTGTTTACATTACAGACCATTCTCTCCCCTTACTAGCTGTGATCTTTTATATGATTGAAAGCACTGTATATCCCAACGAAATGCCATATGTTTTAAAGAAAATATATATATATTTTTATCTTTGTTCCTCCTCTGTTGCATTTCGGTGCTGTTGACCTATTCCAGCCTTTTTTATAGCAACTTCCTGTCTACATCCATGTACTTGGGGGATGGCAGCATGCCATTTCTCAGGTCGGGTCTTTATGATAGTGACAATGGAACATGCCTGCCTTATAGTCGCTTATAGAAGTGCGAGTGACAACACAGGAGAGCAATTATGAGACAGAGACATAGTATTGTCACCCTGTAGCAAGAAGTGGCCTTCACGACAGGATTCTTGGTACTGTAGCTGCAAATTTAAAAACGTTTAAAATGACTCTTAAGATTATATTAACATGTTAAATCTTACAGTATATTAGATTTTAGTGATTTTGTTTATATATACATTTGGAAAGAAGAATTCCATATAATATGTTACATATAAAAAAAATGTAAAGCAGTAATAAAAATTTTATATATTGTGGTTTACAAATTCTTTGCCTGCATTCACACCTGAGCAGAGCATAAGAAAAGCTTATTTCTGTGATTTTAGATTGTATTTTCAGGCATATTGCAGGTGTGTGTATATCAAGCTTTAGGTCTTTGTTTCCTGAACTGGGCAAGGGGAGCAGAGCAGTTCTATAGGTGAGGAGTCCTTCAGGTGTAAATATGTGCAAAAAACACGTGTCACATGTTTAGAGGAGCGCCTATTGAAGTCAAAAAGACCAAAACCTACATTAAATAATTAATGTAAATGAAAGAATACATAAAAAAAAGTGTAGGGCGTAGAGCAGGGGTCAGCAACCTTTGTCCACTTAAGGGCTGGATTCAATGTATGTGAATGCATGGAGGGCCGCATTCACCTGCTAATAAATGAAGATAATAATCTGGACCCCTTTACATTACAGCACCACACCTCTGGACCCCTTTACACCACACATCTGGACCACCTCAGCCCCCCCTGCACATCGCACAGCCCATCCCCATGCTAAGCTTTAAAATTGCGCACACTAGAATAGCGACAAACTATGGTACTTAAAAATCTCCATAGGCAACGCTTTAAAAAAGTCTCCAGCATGGGTCTTAAACTACGACCCTCCAGTTGTTCAGGAACTACAATTCCCATCATGCCTAGTCATGTCTGTGAATATCAGTGTGTTACAATGCCTCATGGGATGTGTAGTTCTACAACAGCTGGGTGGCCGTAGTTTGAGGATCCCTGGTTTACAGGTTACCAGTTTAGGGTTACAGAGGTCTTGTGCTAGAAGTATTGGTCTCGCTCTAAGGCCTCATGCCCACGGACGTTTTTACAGACACTTTTCTGAGCGTCTTTTGCAGCTTAAAAACGGCTCTCCAAATTAGCCTATGGCCTCATGCCCACCATGACGTTTTTGAGCTGTAAATGGCTGAGCCGTTTTTAAGCTGCAAAAAAAAAAAAACAGGACCAGTGCGTTCTGAAGCGCCAGCGTTAGAGCTGTAAAGACGTCAGACGCTGGCAAACGTGATTTAACGAGGCTTTACGCTGTGTTAAACCTCGTCCGGCATTTCTTTCTCTATTCAAAATCAATGGTTCCCTATGGGAGCCCATTGATTTGAATAGAGGTCGCACCAGAAGTCGGATCAAGATGATCTGACTTGCGGGGCGACTTGTGTGCGGAACCGTACCAGGCCGCATACCCTCAACATGGGGGGTGGGTGCTTTGGGGCAGGGGGGGGGGCGCTGATTTATTAGTCAGCTTCGGGGGTCTTCTCCGCTTTTCGGGGTCTTTTCCCGCTCTCCGGTGCCTTCTTCTGGGCTGGCTGCCGCTATCTTTTTGCAGCTCTTTTACTAGCAGCGGCCAGCCCGGTCTTCCTTGTCACCTTCTGCCTTCTTCTCTCTTTTTTTCTTCCGATGCTGCCACAATGCTCTCTCCCGCTGTAATGCCGGGTGTGCGGTGCACGATGATTTATATAGGCCTCTTATGATGTCACAGTCTCAGAAGAAGTCTTCCCTCTAAGAAGAGGGAAGAAGGCAGAAGGCGACGCAGAAGACCTGGCTGGCCACCGCTAGTAAAAGAGCTGCAAGAAGATAGCAGCGGCCAGCCCCGAAGAAGGCACCGGGGAGCGGGAGAAGAACCGGTGAGAGCGGAGAAGACCCCCGAAGGCAGAAGGCGACGAGGAAGACCGGGCTGGCCGCAGCTAGTAAAAGAGCTTAAAGAAGATAGCGGTGGCCAGCCCAGAAGAAGGCACCAAAGAGCGGGAGAAGACCCCCGGAGCTGACTAATAAATGATTTTAAAAACCTGTGTTGTGTGTTTATTTTATTGACCCTTTTCCTCCCGGTGAATGGGTAGGGGTACGATGTACCCCCTACTTATTCACGTAGGGTGGGGGGGCCAGGATCTGGGGGCTCCCAGATTCCGATAACCCCCCCCGCTCGCAGACCCCGACAACCAATGACCAGGGTTGTCGGGAAGAGGTCCTTGTCCCCATCAACATGAGAACAAGGTGCTTTGGGGTGGACACAAAAATCCGGCAGCACCTGAGAGGGTAGTGCTACACTACCCTCACCAGAGATTGCTGTACAAGGCTGTCTCCATTGCTTCTCCACCTGAGGCAAGACAGGATGTGGGTCACTGGCCAAATCACAAGGTTAAGCCTAAAAAGAAAACAAATGCAGCCACCACATTTAAGGATTGGTAAGCTGCAATTTTAAATGTTTGTATTTGGAAATAATACTGCTTTAAAGTTTATGTTCATTTGCACACAACATCATCAACTTAAAATGTATACTCTTATACAGTATAATATAATATGTAACTGTCCGCTTATCATTGTGGATCTAGTTCAGCACTTACTGCTGGGTGGAACATTTCTGCCTCCCTTTGGTTCCCTGGGGAATGTTTTGATCAGCAGGATTACAAGACCACTCCTTCTTCCTGTCTTAGAAAGAAAGCCTTTTCCTGTATCTCAGATGCCACATGTTAGCTGTCTGCATAGGATTTCATGGAAGATGTCTGCAGAAAATCCCTAAAGCTTAAAGTTTGTACCCCCCTTGGCAAGTGGATCGAGTTTTCACGGTGCTATGGTGCTATGGTGCTATGGTGCTTACGATATTCATATTTACGGTGCTCAAGGAGATAAAGAAAATAATATTCAACCCTGCTGCGCACCTTTGTTCCGAAATAATAAAACTACTGCACCCGTCAGAAGCTCTCCTCTTGTTATTTATTCGATGCCAAAGGGGCCGTAACAGTGAAAACTCGTCGCTGCGGTGGAGACTCGACATCACCAGCTGCGTCGCTGTCTTCATCGAACTGTGAGTAAAGGCTTCCCAACGCCTCGCAAGACACGTGCGGACGCCATCTTGGCAACAGAGACTTGGCTAAAAAAGTAAACGTGTCACGTGGACTTTTAAATATAGCGTGCTCTTTATATGTGATCCGGAAGCCGCCCTTAACTAGTATGCGAGCCAAATAGTTAATATTTTGCTAAACCAGTGATCAAGTTATTATATTCGTGTTTAGAGGCCTAGTGTCAGATTTAAAGCAACGCTATCTTCCAAGTTCCTAATCCACTAAACTGCAGTTATTTAGGTAAAGGGTTAATTGTCTGGTTAGAAAGTGTCAGCAGTATATTCGTTTAAAACATTTTGTAGTACTGTATGCATTGTTTGCTAATCTTTAGTTACAAGTGTGAACACCTGTTATCTGTCGTAGCCCTTAGTAGCAAGTTTGAGCCAACACTCATTCAAGTTAGGTTTCAGGCACACTCACACTTGAAAGGCAAAGGCACACTAGAACAAAATGTTGTCACCTGCTGAAGAAACAGACAAACCCACAGAGTCACAACAGGTACGATCCAGCTCTAGAGAGCGAAGCCTAACAGAAAAGGGCAAAGAAATGCACGAAGAAACAGTTAAGAAAAATGAAAAGGCATTCAACAAGGTGTGCAACTCTTGGAAGGAGCTAGCAAAGGAATGTAGGACAAAGTTAAAAGGTTTCTGCTCAACTGAAGACTTTAATACAAGATTGAAAGAGATTAAAGCCAAAGAAGCGTTAGTGCACCAACAGTATGAGTCCATGTGCCGAAATAATTCCACTACCCCGTACGTTGTTAAGAAAATGGATGCATGCACCGTGTTAACGGCTGAAATCTGCAACCTCATCAGCAAGCGGCTAGAGAATGTAGATGAAATCTTTAACGATCAACTTGAGAAGGAAAGGGTGAGGATGGTGCTTAATAAAGAAGAGCATGAGTCAGTCTTTGGAAACTCAGAAACAGAAACTGTCCTCTCAGAGTCATTACCAGACTCCAACGCAAGCTCAAGAGCCACTTCCAGATCTAGCAAACGCGCTGACGCAGAAGCAGATCTTGCAGCCAAAATAGAACAGGCAAAGGCGACGCAACAGATGCGCGAGGAGCAAGCTAAGCTGAACAAACTAGAGGCAGAAATTAAACTGAAGTTGGATGAGGAAAAGACAAGACTACAACAGCTACAAGCAGAAAATGAAGTCAAGGTAGCTGCAGCAAGAGTGAAAGCCTACAACGCTTATGATAGTCTTGAAATTTACGAACAGGAGACAGACCACAATGTGCAATACCTCTGCCAAAATAATGAACCACGAAACTCATTGAATCCAAAGGCTGTGCCATTTCAACCTTCAAATACACCACTTGGGGTGCCAAGACCAAATGAAGAAGTTAGTCTAACCCCAGGACTTGCAAGTCTGCTTATCTCCAACCGTCTCCCTATACCTGAACCAACTGTATTCACAGGTGATCCTTTGAAGTTCATAGATTGGAAGATATCCTTTATGGCGCTGATTGATCAGAAACCACTCCCTGTGTGCGAAAAAATGCTGTACTTGAAGAGGTATCTAGGTGGTGAAGCTCGTAAGGCAGTGGAAGGGTTCTTCTACCGAAATTCAGAAGATGCCTATCTAGGTGCTTGGGGAATCCTACAGGACAGGTATGGAGGTCCATTCATAGTGCAAAGAGCCTTCAGAGAAAGGTTGGCTAAATGGCCAAAGATATCAGCAAATGACCCTGTAGCATTAAGAGAGTTTGCAGATTTCCTTCAAGGTTGTGTGGAGGCCATTCCTCATGTTAAAGGCCTAGCTATTCTAAATGATTGTGAAGAAAACCACAAGCTTCTCAAGAAACTGCCTGAATGGATCGTGCGCAGATGGGGTCGCATCGCCGTGGACGAGCTGGACAAGTCCCAAGAATACCCAACCTTTGCTCGTTTCACAGAGTTCCTGCAAAGGGAAGCTAAGATTGCATGCAACCCCATTGCCTCTCCTTTTCTCCTCAGTACCAAGACTACAGATGAGAGAATTCCCAAGAGAGCCAAGGCGCTCAACACAAGCACTCAAATGAAGCCCTCTACCTTCAACGTTCCAAATATCTCAGCTTCAAGACCGAAACCACCTTGCCTAGTCTGCAAAGACGAAACACACGGTGTCGCTAAATGTCTGACTTTTGCGGCAAAGACCATCGATGAAAAGAGGGCCTTTATTCACGAAAACCATCTCTGTTTTGGTTGCTTAAGAAAGGGCCACACTACAAAAGACTGCAAAGGAAGACACACGTGTAGCATATGCAGTCGACGTCATCCAACCTGTTTGCACATACAGAGAGACACTGAGCCTGTCAAGGCATCAAACGATGATTCAGTAGGCATGAGAAATAAGGCAAACGACAACGTTCCCAAAGTTATGTCCCATACTTTGACAAGACATACGTCTGCCACATCCTGCATTGTTCCAGTTCTGTTGTCAGCTACTACGGAGCCTCAGAGGGAAATCCTCACTTATGCCTTACTTGACACACAGAGTGATTCAACCTTTATTCTGGCAGACCTGGTATCGAAGTTAAGTGTGAGCACCAAGCCATTACAGCTAAGGCTCAGCACAATGACAGCGGTTGACACAGTTATTTCAAGCCAAATTGCTCACGGTCTGCAAGTGCGTGGCTTCAACTCCGAAGTTCAAGTCCAACTCCGTCAAGCCTATACAAGAGATTTCATTCCAGTAGATAAGTCTCATATCCCCACTAAGGAGACTGCACTCCAGTGGTCACACCTCAAACACTTGGCAAACAAGTTACAGCCACTTCAAGATTGCGAAGTAGGACTACTGATCGGTTATGACTGCCCATCAGCACTGGCTCCCTTGGAGGTTGTTATCGGCTCCGAAAATGAACCCTTCGCTCAAAAAACTATGCTCGGCTGGAGCATTGTAGGATCAGCAAATCCACATCTTGATAGACCGGGTAGCCAGAGCTTCGTACACAGAGTCGCAGTGAAAGAAATGCCAATGCCGCCAGTCGCTGATGTGTTAAAGGCTTTAGAAATGGACTTCATTGAAAGAAATTATGAAGATAAGTACGTGTCTCAAGATGATGTTCGCTTCGTGCAGTTTCTCTCGGAAACTATAATGAAAAGGAAAGATGGACACTACGAGATGCCGTTACCCTTCAAAGACAACAGTCAACTGGCACTACCAAACAATAAGAGGCTGGCCCTTATTCGACTTCATCATCTAAAGAAAAGATTAAAGGGAAATAGACAGTACCATGAACACTACACTGCATTCATGGAAGAAACAATCAGAAAAGGTGATGCAGAACCAGCCCCTTCATTATCAGAGGAAGAGACAGTGTGGTACATCCCACATCACGGGGTTTATCACCCCAAGAAGCCAGACAAGTTAAGAGTTGTCTTTGATTGTTCAGCAAAGTTCAAAGGCATCTCCCTAAACGATACCTTGCTGACAGGTCCCGACCTGATAAACTCTCTAGTGGGAGTCCTCTGTCGCTTCAGGAAGGAAGCAGTTGCTGTGATATGCGACATTGAAAAGATGTTCCATCAGTTCTATATCCCCTCAGAAATGCGCAATTACTTAAGGTTCCTTTGGTGGGAGAACGGTCAGTTGGAAACAGAACCGAAAGAATACAGAATGGCAGTTCACCTTTTCGGTGCCAGCTCCTCTCCAGGATGTGCCAATTTCGGCCTTAAGTATCTTGCACGACAACACAAGTCAGAACATCCCTCAGCATCAGCCTTCATCGAGAAGAACTTTTATGTCGACGACGGCCTAACTAGCGTTCCAACAGTCAGCGAAGCTTCGAATCTAATCCTCGAAACTCAAGGATTATGTAAAAATGCCGGCCTACGACTGCATAAGTTCAACTCTAATAAAAGGGACGTCCTGTCCTGTATAGCTCCGTCAGAAAGAGCAACAACTAGTGTACCTGTCAAACTTAGCCCAGACTCAACAACAGAAGGACAAGTACTTGGCATTCAGTGGTCAATTGAAAACGACACCTTCAGTTTCAGTGCTGACATAAAGCATCAACCCTCAACTCGTCGTGGTATCCTGTCAGTCGTAGCCTCCCTTTATGATCCTCTAGGCTTCATAGCCCCCTTCATACTGAGTGGCAAGTGC
Source organism: Rana temporaria (assembly GCF_905171775.1). Taxonomy (NCBI): domain Eukaryota; kingdom Metazoa; phylum Chordata; class Amphibia; order Anura; family Ranidae; genus Rana; species Rana temporaria. Next base: position 324,656,534 of record NC_053491.1, read on the forward strand.
ATTCTCCAAGAGCTTTGCCGCAGAGGCATCAGTTGGGATGAAGCACTTCCTGAGAGCTTATGTCCACGGTGGGAGGCTTGGAAGAGTAGTCTGCAAGCTTTAAGGGAAATCAAGATACCCAGATGTTACCATCCCCCAGACTTTGGTAACAGAATGAAAGTGGAACTACACCACTTTTCCGATGCCAGCAACATAGGATATGGTGCCTGTTCGTACCTTAGGTACAAAAATGACAGAGATCAAGTCCATTGCAGCTTCGTAATGGCCAAGGCAAGAGTTGCACCAACGAAGATTGTGAGCATCCCAAGGCTTGAACTCTCAGCTGCCGTCACTGCAGCAAGGTTGAGTGTCATGTTGAAGGCAGAACTTGAAATAGAAATTGACAAAGAGTTCTTCTGGACAGACTCCCAAGTAGTCTTAGCCTATATCAATAACGAAGCAAGAAGGTTTCACGTGTTTGTAGCCAATCGTGTTCAACTCATAAGAGAGATTACAGATCCAACCCAGTGGCATTATGTGGATACGACACAAAACCCAGCCGACCATGCATCCAGGGGTCTACATGTAGCGGATATCTCCACCTCAAGTTGGTTATCTGGGCCTAGTTTCCTTTGGAGATCTGAAGTGCACGCATCTTCAAGCTCTTCAGCAGAACTAATTGTAGACGATCCTAAAGTCAAACCCATTACAACCCTTGCATCACAAGCCAATGAACAATTCTGGAGTCGGTGGAAAAGAGAATACCTCATGAGTGTTTCCACAAGACAGAAATGGCACACACCTCGACGTAACCTCAAAGTAAATGACATCGTCATAATCAAAGAAGATATGTCTCCCAGATGCCAGTGGCAACTAGGACGTGTAATTGAAACTACAATAGAAAAGGATGATCTAGTTTGTCGAGTCAAGGTGTTAGTAGGTGACAGAAGATTGCAAGATAAGAAGGACTATGTATCAAAACCTTCAATTATTGAACGTCCTATTCAAAAGCTAGTAGTCCTCATAGAAAGCAAATAAGTTCAGTTTTAGTGATACACTAGCATACCACCACACAAGACAGTAGCCAGTCACAGAGGTACCTATAAGCTAAATTGTGTATGATGTACCATGTTTTATAGCGGCCAAGGTTATGTTCTGTAAATTATGTATGACTTTTAGGTTATGTTCATCATAACATAATTTGGTGGGAGTGTAACTGTCCGCTTATCATTGTGGATCTAGTTCAGCACTTACTGCTGGGTGGAACATTTCTGCCTCCCTTTGGTTCCCTGGGGAATGTTTTGATCAGCAGGATTACAAGACCACTCCTTCTTCCTGTCTTAGAAAGAAAGCCTTTTCCTGTATCTCAGATGCCACATGTTAGCTGTCTGCATAGGATTTCATGGAAGATGTCTGCAGAAAATCCCTAAAGCTTAAAGTTTGTACCCCCCTTGGCAAGTGGATCGAGTTTTCACGGTGCTATGGTGCTATGGTGCTATGGTGCTTACGATATTCATATTTACGGTGCTCAAGGAGATAAAGAAAATAATATTCAACCCTGCTGCGCACCTTTGTTCCGAAATAATAAAACTACTGCACCCGTCAGAAGCTCTCCTCTTGTTATTTATTCGATGCCAAAGGGGCCGTAACATAATATGTTTGGTGAACAGTGTTTGTACATTTGCACTGGGCGTTCATGCTAGATCTGATAATGCTAGTTCAGACTGCTCAGTGCTTACATAAATGAACAGTCATAAAGTTGAGGAGAGGGTGCAACAGAGAGAAAAATGTAAAGACAACTATTTTAGGTAAGCATCGACTTGTCTAGAATGGGACATCAGAGACCACTATTTAAGCCTTAAATGAAAGTGCAGACATTTGAGGTAGCAAAACAAAGATTAAGCAGATTCGGATTTCTTTACCTTTCACTGCTATATTAGAAAATGGCATATAGGTAGAGAATCACTCTTAAGTGCCCCAGCTATCACAAATAAGAAACTTTTATGCTTAGTGATAAAAACGGTAATGTAGCTAACTGTAAAATATACGGATATTAGAGGTTACAGAGGATTTTTGTAAAACTATGAAATCCAAAAGCCACATTTCAAGTTATTTTTATAAAGGTTATAATACTGTAACAATACTGGATGACCTATAACTGCCATCTTATCCCCCCCCCCCCAAAAAAAAAAGATAACATATACAGTTGTCTAACCTGAATTTGACTTTTTTTTTTTACACTATTCTTTACTTGGACTTCAACTGTAACTTTGCCATTGTTCTGATACCGATACCCCAAAAAAGGTGTTTCTCAGTTAAATCCTTTTGGCTGAACGTGATTTATGAGTAGTAGGTTTAACGTTCAACGCCAGTCACCCACCTCTCACCAACGTTCTTTTGGCTGGACTGGTCTTGTCCGATCTCAGTGTCCTTCATCTTCTCCTCCAGCAGTGTTGATCTTCAAAGCAGCAAAGAGCAATACTAACGTAATGACGTCAGTGTTACTGTCTGCAGCACTGTACTGTGGGTGTGTTCACGACACCCTGGCTTCTGAAAAAGTGCACAGCATGATTTAATCCAAAAGAGGTCTGGGGATGAACCACGGATGGATGAGTCTACCAGGGACAGTGCCGAGAAGAAGGTGCGTATTGCAGTAAAAGTTGTGTCTTTATTTTTACAAATGCTGGTATTTATATTTTAGATAATAATAAAAAATGGAATTGGGCTTTAAAGTGATATCAAAGGCTCATTTTTTTTATAATAAACATGTCATACTTTCCTGCTCTGTTTTGCACAGAGCAGCCCCAATGCTCCTCTTCTCGGGTCCCCTGCCGATGCTCCTGGCTCTTCCCCCTTGACAAGTGCTCCCAATAGCAGGCAAGTGCTCCCAAACCCTGATCTATGCGTCCATAAGACACATAAAGCCACGGCTCGGCCCTACCTCCTGCGCTCTCCTCATTGGCTCACTGGCTGTGATTGACAATCCCTCCCACTGCTTTCTCAACCAATGAGGAGAGAGAGACCTTATCACTTTTATTGCTATCACAAGAAATGTAAACATACCTTGCCATAACAATGCCAGGTTCTCTTTTAAGAGAGATCTGGGGTCAATAAGACATTTTTATTAATGTTTTCCTTTAGGAATAAAAAAAAAAAGTGATGAGCGGCGGCCATCTTGCCATCACTCATCTCTATGTTAAATCCACTGCTGGTGCCGGATGGGTTCCCGGGCTTGCCGATTGGTAAGGTAAGCCTGGGAACTACCAAGAATCGGCGGGAGGCACCCATCCCACCACTTCTAAAAGTGATCCTGTGGCAAATCCCCCCCGAGGATCACTTTTATCTGAAAGTCTGGCAACTGGGGGGGAAAAATACAGGGGTTTTGGCATCTATCTAGCTGCAGCCATGACGTAAAACGAATGACGTATTTTCCATAAAGTAAAATGAATGACTTATTTTCCCAGTTAGGCGATCGGCAAGTGGATACCATTGCAGAGTGCACACGACACAATATAGCGTTACATTTCTTGCAGAATAAAAAAGGGGATTTATTTCCAGCAGATGTAACAAAATGCTTTCAATGATATATTTAACAGACCAAAAGTGAGCAAATAGAAGTTTAAAGTTAAAGGATCACTAAAGGAATTTTTTTTTTAGCTAAATAGCTTCCTTTACCTTACTGCAGTACTGGTTTCATGTCCTCATTGTTCGTTTTTGCTTTGAAGTTGCTGTAATTCTGCTGTGATCTCCACATTTCCTGCTTGTCTGGCTCCTTATTAAAAATCTCATGGCAGCTTTTCACTGTGGTCCAAGCTGTGTGTCTAAAACTCCTCAGAACCAATCAGATTAATTTTAAAAACAAAACACTGCCCTGGATTTGTTTGTTTTTGTTCTGTGGGTCTCTTTACTTCACAGAAACATGAAACCAGTTTAAAAACGAAAGTGAAACTAGAGGCACATTATATGATTGAATTTAATCTATTTTTAATCATTTTTAAAAGGAATCAGTTAACTTTTATGTCTCTATACCCTGTAAACAGTCATTTCAGCAAAACATTTTTTTTTACCTTTAGTGACCCTTTAAGGCTTTCTCACACTTAAACATAAGAAAAAAAAAAGTGAATGTTTGTAATCTCCATACCAGGAGTGGCGACCTGAGAAAAATCAAAGCAGAGCAGAGATCTTTCTGATAGAACTCATACAAAACATAAGCTATAGAATTTAAAGAAATATATAGAATTTTTTTTCAGTATGCAAATTACATACCTTTTGTTGGAAATGTCAGAGGAAGATAATGTTTGGTTTCAGAATATGTTGTTGAACTGGAGGTTACTTATCTTTCTACGTGAAAAACCTGAAACCTTCTTGGTGGTTTAAATGGTGCTGCAATGAAATATACCATATTGATGTTGTAGATGATGGAAAATTCCACAGAAAGCCTTTATATAAGTCCTTTATGTCCCAAGTAGCAAAGGATGCTGGCCATATCAAGGATTTTGGGAATTCCTATTGTGAAGGGACTTGATGGGAGAATTATAGTAGATATCCAGGGAAAAGCAGGAACAGAAAAGAGTACAGTGCAGATATTTAGGAGAGAATATACAGGATTAGGAGGGGCCGATGGAAGTACACCGATGGTAAAGAGCAGTGGTGGCCGGTGTTCAACTTTCTTGGGGGGGGGATCCCCCAGGCAGCCAACCAAACAACCACCACCCCCCATCACTCACTTGCTCGATCATGCTTCCCCCTCGCCGCTTGATCGCTGCATCGCTTGCCGTTGCCTGCAAGGTCCCCACCAGCCTCTGCACTTACACCATCCAGGTCACGGCTTCCCCTCCTGAATCTCCTCCTGTCCTAGCAGTCACTTTTCCTCCCGGCCAATCAGGACTTGGACCTGCGGCCAATAAGGTCTTAGGACTCCCGGCCAATTGGGTCTCAAGACCTGCTTTCTGATTGGTCAGGAGGAGAAACAGGAAGACATTAGCGAATAATATTCACTAATGTCACAAATCTTTTGGGACGCAGTGCTCCCATTGGAATCCATGCGTCCAGTGCCCTGCACGTAGATTAGGGGCCAGATGCATAAATTAGAGGGGTGGTGGCTGCCACTGGTAAAGAGTGGCTGATGGTCCCTCACTGGCATGCAAAGACCATGAGTGCCTGGTCTTTTCCAGAGCCATTAAAGTGACAGAGGGACTTGTGGGACAGGACAGCTTCTAGTATGAAACTCACAGGATTGCCAAGCTGAACAATTGTAGGCAGAGGTTTAACCAGAAGAAACAGAATATACAAACATGTGTAAGGTAGAGGCAGCCAAATGTAATTCTTTTTTTTGGCCACTAGATGCCCCCACAGCCAGGAGCCAGGGAGGACTATTTAGATTTAGGATTTAGCCCTGTCCCTGTCCCGTTTGGTAGTAATCCAAATAAAATAAAAAAATGAAGAAAAAAAACCCCTGCAAGACAGCACAATGTGCTAGAATGCGATGCATTGTGAAATACTTACCTTCAAACTAAGCCCCTGCAGCGGTGCCCATGCAGGTTTAGGAGATATTAATTTTACCTACAAGTAGGCCTTATTATAGGTAAAAATCACCAAGCGAGGTATACAGCCGCTTTAAGGGATAGGCACCCTAGGTAAAGCTGGCAATAAAGGTTTGAATATTGGCCAGTTCAGCAGATTCGAACCAATAATGGGCATGCTAAATTTACCAAGTTGATCGATTGATCAACTTGGGTACAACCAGCCTGCTGGACTCTCTTGCAATTATCACTAGCAGCTGCTATAGACGTTAGCGATAATCTCTGTCTTCTCCCAATGGGGAGGGCTTCCCAGGCCCCCTCCGCCAAGAGAGGACGGTGGCCCAACAGGAGGGATTTCTGCATCACTGTTTGTGTTGATAGGGAAATCTAGCACATTTCTTTTGCAAGCTTATTATATGCTTACCTGTAGGTAAAAATCACAAATCAGACTTTATTACCGCTTTAAAGTGTACCTAGAACCCTTATATCCTTTACAACCAAAGAAATGGCCATATTAGCCTCTGTTTGATCTGGATTTGATTTGTTGGATTGACAGTTTGGTTGCAAGAACAAGCAAATGTGACAGTTTTCATTCACGTCATGGCTTAAATATAAAGTTGGCCATAGGTTGATCCAAATGTGGCCAGTTCAGTGGGTATTGGCTGAATTTCAATGAATGTGTGGCCACTGCAGTTGAGCAGAAATCGATCTACCAACTTCTGTTCAACCGCCCTGTGGAATAAAAGCCAATCAGAGCTGCAGAAAAAAGTCTTCAGTGCTTATATGTGTATTCTGACAACAGAGGAATACCCCCACTCTCATAACGCCATGAAGGTGTGAATGGGGGAAACATTTATTTCAGCCTGCTGGCTGAACGAGAAAAACTGAACCATGTATGGATAGCTTAATTGTTATGAAAAACAGTTCAATTGATGGATGTTGTTCCACTTTAAGCTGAATGCCACCACCTCAAGGCCTCATCCGTCTTCAGTAAAAGTAACTGAATTCCAGTGACTCGATCAAAACATCGATTTTTTAAATTATTTTAAAACTCTAATACTATAGAGTCTTCTCTTATTAGATTAGAATGATGTATAGACATACATATACTGTGTTATTAGGCTTCATAAAAAATGCTCTAGAAATTGTATTCCAAACTTTAAACCATACATTTATATGTGAAATAAACCATATGCAATGCTAAAGAAAGTTAAATTCATGAGTGAGCATAGAATATATGCATCCTAATAAATCGAATACCAATCAATATTTAAAAATATAAACACTCCGTTGACTAAGGCCAGGTTCACATGTGTGCGAATTGGATGCATCCAATTTGCATGATTGCGGTTCACAAAGATCTGAGGCCGCCGTCCATATTTCAAAAGGGTCCTGTGCGTGTTTGGGTCCGGGTTAAGGTGTGAATTCAGGCAACATTTTGGACCTGATTCACACCTGAACCAGTGAACACAAACGCTCCGGACCCCATGCTGGTAACCGCAGCCGCACATAAGTGAACCCAGCCAGAAGATCATGTGTAACAATACTACTCAAATAAATAACTTCAGTCTAAGGGTTCTTTCACATGGGGCGGATCCGTGTGCGGGCTCCGCTTTGCTCAGCAGGGATCGCTCCGTCGATCCCCGCTGAGCAGGCAGTTGACAGGTCTGTCTCTGCACACTGTGCAGGGACCGACCTGTCAGAGCGCCGCTCTCCCCTATGGGGGATTGGATGACGACGGACCGTAGAGTCCGTCGTCATCTGATCCGATCCGCAGACGGATGGAAAAATAGGGTTTTCCTCTGTCAAACTTTGGCGGGTCGGATGTCAGTGGGCATGTCACAGCTGACATCCGTGGCGCCATAGAGGTGCATGGAGCACCCGTTCAGGTCCGCCAAAAAAAAAATGACAGGCGGACCTGAACGATCCACCCATGTATACTTGTCCTCATTAATAACAGGAAATTTATCTTGGAGCTTGTAGTAAGAATATACTGTAGCTGTTTCTATCTGTTTTCTTAAAAAAGGTATTCATACTAATTTTACCATGTGATAGAAAAAGTAGCCAGATCCAAGACGTTGAGCCTAACAAAGTTCCATGTACTCCAAAATATTATACCATATTGATTAATGTAACGGAACGTCCCACACTCCGCTTGAGTGCTTCCGTCATATACTGCTTCCTATCAGTCTGGATATAGATATCAGATATTCCAGCTGCTCACAAGCACACAACAAGATGAGACTTGTTTGTCTGCTGAACATGGAGTGTTTAATAGAACCAAGAATAAAACCTTATATACAGTTTAAAGAGGAGGTAACCAGAACATAAATTAACATGAGCTAATTAACTAATCATTTACCCAGACTAGGCGACTCATAGATATGACCTTTCAGGGGAGACGTCACATCTCTTCGCTCACCTGCTATACAATACACGTTATCATAAGTGTAAACACAGGACATCTTCACACAAAAGCAGGATCAATTAGCACAGAGAACAGACAGATGGCTGGAGTTGGTGACATTAGCATCTAACAGTATGTGTCCCAACATTATGAATGAGTCACTTTTACAATTAACCCGTTTGAGTTCAGAACCAGCAAACAGTAAATAGTTCTTTACAGATATCCTGAAATATATTGTGGATAATAATTACATAATAATCCCATCTCATGTAGTCCAAGATATCATTTCTCAGGTATCCTATGCCCCTAGTGGACATAGGATGATTTTAGACATAAGAGGGTCCGGGTCAAGGATTGGTCAGTTTTCTAAAGATCACAAAGAGTTAATGGAAGCCTAATTGCTGTCATGGAAACATAGGCCCAGATTCACAAAGCACTTACGCCGACGTATCTCGAGATACGCCGCGTAAGTGTAAATATGTGCCGTCGTATCTATGCGCCGTATCCACAGAAACAGATACGCCTGAAAATAAGCTTCTTCCGACCGACGTAACTTTCCTACGCCGGCGTAGCGTGGGCGCATATTTACGCTGGACGCATCTGGCGCTCCCATTGATTTCCTATTCAAATATGCAAATGAGGGAGATACGCCGATTCACGAACGTACGTTTGGCCGGCGCAGGCTACGCGCGGTGCGCGTAAGTTGTACGTCCGGCCTAAAGTTACCCCTCATAAAGCAGGGGTAACTTTTCACCAGACTTGCACAGGTCAGCTGGAGAGCAACTACACTTGCAGGACAACACATCTGTATGCCAACATGCCAGGGGCAGGCATGGTCATACCACTACTAGTGTGTTCACAGGCACGTAGAAGGAGGAGGGCACAGGAGAGGATATACCGAACGCGCATGAACGTCTTTGGCATGGGGGATTCGGAGGTGTATCGCATCTTCAGATTCAGCACTGATACCATCCTGGAAATAGCCACAGCCCTGCATGATGACATCACCAGCCAGACACAACGCTCACATGCAGTGCAGCCACTGGTCAAGGTACTGGCAACACTCCATTTCCTCGCCAGTGGATCATTCCAGAGTACAAGTGGAGTAGTGGCTGGGATGTCACAATCCACCATGAGCAGATGCGTGCACCAGGTTGTCCCCGCAATCCTCAGACGAATGTCCCATTACATCATCAGACCCACCCATGAGCATCTGTGGCATAAGGCAAGGCAGGATTTTGTCAGAATTGCAGGATTCCCACGCACTGTGGGGGCCATTGATTGCACACATGTGGCACTACGGCCCCCCCATGCCACAGAGCACATGTACCGCAATCGCAAGCATTGGCATTCCATCAATGTACAGGTAATAGCCGATGCCCAATGCCTCATATGGCACCTCCGTGCCAAACCCCGCGGGGCCAGCCATGACAGCTACATATACCATCAAAGCAACATACCAACAGAATTCAAACAGAACGTGTACGGGGACAGCTGGCTGGTTGGTAAGTGACATGGGTGTCAGGCATGGCTGTCTGACCCCATGATGCAGAGATCACGAGGGGCACATGCACGACTAACATCCTCCTGTCTTTTCCCTTCCAGGTGACTCTGCATATGCACTTGGGCCCCATCTCCTGACTCCATTCCGGAATCCCAAAACCAGAGGAGAGAAAAAATACAATGCTGCACACATACGTACCCGTGCAGTGGTGAAGCACACATTTGGCATCCTGAAGTCCCGTTTCCGATGAAGGATAAGTCCGGAGGGACCCTGTTGTATTCTCCAAACTTCGTGTGCCAGATCATTGGTGCATGTTGCATGCTACACAACTACGCCATGAGAAAGGGCCTGGAGATTGACTTACGTGATGACCTGACCCCCAAACCACACAGTTCCCCCCCTAACCGAGGCTACCCCATCTGCTGAGGGAAGAGCAGTCAGGAGATGCCTCGTGGTAGGCATCTTTGCACGTTAAACACACACATTCATCATGGCACAAGGACAATGCATGCATGCACACCACTGTGGTCCCTAGCTCACACACACCACATCCACCTCCCATTGGATTAGCCCAAGTCCATACAGGACTTGGGAGCAGCAACGCCGCGCCAAGGCCCCAATTATGTTTCTGTCCATTCATACCACATTCACACTTTACCCCCACATACACACACCAGTCACACTATAGTCTGCACTCCTCACCGTGTGCAGTAATTAATAAAGTAATAAACTCATGACCTGAGCAAACATAAAAAAAAAAAACGCTCATCACCTGAGCAAATAGAAAAATAAAACGCTCATGACCTGAGCAAATATAAGGACACAACAATCAATTGCCCTGTTGTGGGCCAAGCCTGGTACCACGGCCACGGCCCCGGCTCCTTAATTGTCTGGTGGGAGCCTCGGGTGGGGGGGGGCATCACGAGGAGGAGCATCCTCTGGTCTCTCCCTGGCTGGCTGCCTGCCCTCCAAAGCCACGGCAATGCGGGTTAGTACCACATTTGTCTCCGCCTGCAACAGCCTCGTCTGCCTCCTCTCCTCCTCAATGGCAGCTGTATTGCCCTGTACGGTCACTGCCAGGGACTTTACCTCTGCCACGAGGTTTAACGTTGTTGTCTTCAGCTCCCCAAGGCAGGTGACCATCGCAGCACTGTTCCCACTAACATCCTGGAGAGTGTGATTTATGTGGCCCGAGGAGGCCAGGCTGTCTGCCACACGTCGCATCTCCACGGCAACAGCACCCATATGGCGGGACTGGCGGTCCTGTTCCCTCGCTAAATGTTCCGGGAGGATTTCAGGAACCCCCCTTGTCTTCCTGGTAGCCTTCCTGGGGCCAGGAGAGGCTTGGGGCCTTCTATAGGGGAGGCCCTTGAGGGGCTTATCCTGATGGTGGTGGACCCTGAGGGGCTTGATCTGATGGGGGGGGAACCTGAGGGGCTTGACCTGATGGTGGTGGATGCGTGAGAGGGCCCGACCAAAAGGGATGAATCCTCCAAATAGAGGCAAACCTCCTGGTCCATATTGACCAATTCCTCCTCAACCACCTCTAGAGTAGAGGTCTGGACACTCCCCTCCACTGCTGACTCTTGGCTTCCCAGGGGGTCAGGCTGAGGATGTTCCGGGGATGATGGCGTGGGACGGCCACAGGCAGCAGATGGCCCAGCTCCCTCAAGCACATCTGTGGATGACACAAAACATTCACATGTTGGTGGACCCACACACTTGTCACATGTTCCCTTCCACCCCCTCACATGCTACACAACAGATAGGAGATAAAACACACTTACCTGTCCTCAAGGCCTGTTCAAAGGAGTCATGGCCCTCCACTCCCTCCACTTGCTCCCTCTGAAGACACCGGGCAACCACCTACTCATCAGGAGACAGCCTAATAGCAGTGGCTGGTCCACCTCCAGTGCCCCTGGCATGCTTCCTCATCACGGCCAGCTTCTCTCTGACCACACGACGCAGGTCATTGATCTTTTTTAAAATGTCCTTGGGGGTCCTTACCTCATTACCAAGGGCGTTGACCTGTGTGGCGATCTCATGCAGGATCTCATCCTTCTTGGCCTTACTGGTTGTGCCACTCTCTGCCCCATGGAGGCAAGCATCGTACCTGCACATGGCCGATATCACAATCGCCCTCTCCTGTGGGGAAAAGTTCTTCTTCCTCCTGTCCTTCCCAGACGCTGGAGCAGGCATGGCACAAAGCAAAAGTACTTACACCACAAACAAACTGGGGTACTTTTGCACTCGACGGGCGCATGTCTGGGCGTATTTATGCCCTGGGCGTAGGCGGTGGGCCGGCGTATCTCAGGGGTTACGCCGGGCGTAGTTGTGAGCATGTGCAGAGGGGCGCGGGACATACATCCACGGCGCAAGCGCCGTTTGTACGGCCGTTCATTTGCATGGGGTCACGCTTCATTTAAATGGATCACGCCCACTTCCTTCCTTCTTTGAATTACGCCGGCTTACGCCTACGAATTTACGTTATGCCAGCGCAACATTGGAAGCATTTGCTCTGAGAATACGGTGCTTGCCTCTCTAAGTTATATGAGATGCGCTACGCCGGCATAAAGATGTGCCGATCTACGTAAATCTGGGCCATAGTGTTCTACCTGAAACACTGGGAGATGGCCTGAAGCCAGAAGTATTTTGTGGTTCAGATTCCCAAAGAATCCTCATATTATGTATTTTGAGTGCCGAACAAAACATTTTATTTGTGAGTAAGTTTTATTCATTTTTTTATTTATTGCTTGTTTCTAACATTTAGTGAGTCTTTCCTATTTTCTGTATCTTTCTATTCTGGTATCCATTGGTAGCAACTAAGTAAGGCTCTATTCCATTACTGGGTTTTCGTGCTCAAGCGCATTTAGGCTTCTTTCTTTTTCTTTTACAAAGAGTCATCTATATCTGGTGAGTGCATGTGGTCACTGAGGCTACTGTAGGAGTGATGGGTCCAGCACTTAAAGTACTATTGAAAGTATTGTATTTCTCTTCTTTGTGTGTTGTGTCATTGTGTTTTTTTTGTCTTTTTACCTTGTTTTGTATGGGAAAATGTAATAAAAATTATTTTACAAAAAAAAAAAAAAAAAAAACGTATTGTATTTGCTGGCGTATAAGACTACCTTTTACACTTAAAAAAACTGCCCAAAAATCAGGGGTCATCTTATACGCCGGGTCAGCTGCTTGGATGCCTGCTGGATGTGCAGTAATACTCTATGTAGATTCGGCTACATACAGTATATATCGCTTAGCCAATACCGGTAAACGATGTATTCAAATATAACAACCTCTTAGGCTCGGATTGGCTTTGGGAGTCAGAGGTGTGGGCTGATGATGTTACAGCCTCTGCCAATCCAAGCAGGCTTTGTATTCATTAATAGAATACATCGAAGAATAGAATACATTGCTCGCCGTGATTAGCTCCAGCAAGAATGAAGAAGAATTTGGCTCCAGAAGGAAGAAACATGAAGCATCGGAAGCCTCGAAAGGGGGGCTTATACAGTGAGTACAGGCAAAAAATCTTTAAAAACTGTAAAATTAGGGGGTCGTCTTATATTCACGTTTGCCTTATACACCGGCAAATACGGTACTATTAGCAGTGTGGCTTTGTGGCTACTTTTGCAATACCATTTGGAAATTGCAGTTAATCACAGCAGAGTTAAAAAAAAAAAAACACCTGTAAGCCCCTTAGTTCCAGTATGGTATGCCGGACCTTCAGAGTACATGCACCGGTGACATCACCAGCTGCATCCATGGTGAATATCAACTAAACGCCACATGTTTAGTAGGAGATATTAATTTTACCTACAGGCAAGCCTTATTATATATTTTTTTACTTTTAATAATAATGGTAAACAGGATAAATAGAGAGGTCCCTTATTGGAAGATTTCCCTCTAAGTTTTCTGGGGACAACCTAAAATTTGGGATTTTTTTTAACTTTTTACTTTCAATAATAATGGTAAACAGGATAAATAGTGTCCCTTATTGGAAGATTTTCCTCTAGGTTTTCTGGGGACAACCTAAAATTTGGGATTTTTTTTTACTTTTTACTTTCAATAATAATGGTAAACAGGATAAATAGTGTCCCTTATTGGAAGATTTTCCTCTAGGTTTTCTGGGGACAACCTAAAATTTGTTTTTTTTACTTTTTACTTTCATAATAATGGTAAACAGGATAAATAGTGTCCCTTATTGGAAGATTTTCCTCTAGGTTTTCTGGGGACAACCTAAAATTTGGGATTTTTTTTACTTTATACTTTCAATAATAATAGTAAACATAATAAATAGAGTGTCCCTTATTGGAAGATTTTTCTCTAGGTTTTCTGGGAACAACCTAAAATTTGGGATTTTTTTTTACTTTTTACTTTCAATAATAATGGTAAAGAGGATAAATAGAGAGGGTGGATCTCCTTAAGACAGCAATAAAAATTGACAAGAGTTCTAATCCCTCTCCACTCTAAATCTAAACAAAAAGGTTTTGCCTGTAGTTATACTTTAATTGTTTGAAGAAGACACTTTTCAAATAGTGCCGGACGGATGCTATTGCACTGCACTTATTAATTAGAATAATATCATTACACATGACATTTATTCAACAGAGTTGCATATTTATGATATTGATTGGTATTTGATATTTATTGGGATAAATGTTTTAAGACTATTTTTAGTCTATTTATGCCTTTCACTTCTTTAGCACTGATTTATGATATAGATGCAACAGTTTCAATTAATTCTCATTTAGTGGTTTAGGGCACAGAATCTTTTTTTATGTTCAATAAATTTACATACCACTATGGGGATACTTTTAATTTATCAACTGCATTGTAATTAGGTACATCTGCTACAATGTGTGTGATTTTTTCTAACAAACACAGACACAGTTAATGGTCTGATATGTTGAAAAAAAACTTTTTTTTTTTTACATTTTGGATAGTGGGGAAGTTCTGTATCCCTGCTAGGTAGATTTACCCTCCTGCTTATTCAAGTGACTAATGTCACTGGAACTGAAAGTAAGGGGGAAATTACAATTTTGAATGCAATTGTTACCAGAACAAAATCTTCCAATGGGGACACCTGTTCTGGTGACAAATGTCTAAAAGAGGAAATCCTTTCACTTAATAGACATTTACTGTGACTGCCTGTTTTCTAAAGCCTCATACACACGATCGGATTTTCCACTGGGAATTGTGTGATGACAGGCAGTTGGCGGAAAATCGGAAAAACCATTTGCATGCTTCATCGAACAATTGTTGTCAGATCTTCCACGGACAAATGTTGGATGACAGGAAGCACGCATGCTCAGAAGCAATGCTCACCAAACACAATATTAGCAGAAGGTGCCCAAAGGTTGGCGCTAAAGAGCTGAAAATCTACGTAGTACCTAACTACGTTCGTGTTTGTTGGCCGACAATTGTGTGCTGTTTGTATGCAAGACAAGTTTTTGGCCAACGCCTATGGGACAAAAGTCCAAGGTGTTGTCTGCGGAAAATCCGTTCATGGGTACGAGGCTTTAGACATGAAATGAAAGACAAAGTTCCGCAATAGTACAAACACAGACAAAAAACAACCTGACACATGTTTTAAGCTTTCCCCAATGTATCCATAGCAAACGTTAGCTGTTCTGGCTATACATACATTTTAATGTGCAGAACAGATAGGCCCGGATTCACATACATTGGCGCATATTTATGCCGGCGTAGCGTATCAAATATAGGCTACGCCGACGTAGCACCGAGAGGCAAGCACCAAATTCACTAAGCACTTGCCTCCCAAACTGCGCTGGGTTCCCTCGGCGTAAGCCGTCGTAGGTGGAAGTGGACGTGAGCCATGCTAATGAGGTGTGACCTCATGCAAATGATGGGCCGAGTGCCATACAAGTACTAAAAATCAACGGCGCATGCGCCGTCCCGTGGACGTATCCCAGTGCACATGCTCAGAATCACTTCGGAACTATTCCCTAAGATACGACGGATCACTGCCTACGACGTGAACGTAAACCTACGCCCAGCCCTATTCACGTACTACGTAAACGACGTAAAATACGACGGCTGTGTTCCCTGGTCCATACCTTAGCATGAGTTGCGCCTCATATATGGGGAATAACTTTACGCCGGACATACGACTTACGCAAACTGGAAATATTATGCGCCGGGCGCAAGTACGTTCGTGAATCGACGTATCTCCCTCATTTCCATATTTGAATAGGAAATCAATGGGAGCGCCACTTTCGGCCAGCGTAAATATGCGCCCACAATATACGCCGGCGTAGGAAAGTTACGTTGGTCGGATGAAGCCTATTTTCAGGTGTATCTCAGTTTGTGGGCACGGCGCATAGATACGACGGCGCATATTCACACTTACACAGCGTATCTCGAGATACGTTGGCGTAAGTGCTTTGTGAATCCGGGCCATAGTCTTCTGGTAGGAACAAAGAACTATTGGCTTCCATATTCAGAGTATTACCATCATGCTGTACTAATTAACCTGTCAGGGAAAAAGAGGGCTGTTTATAGACACTTCAATAAAGTTTCTAAATGGTGCCAAGAGGTATAGTGTTCGCAAAATAGGGCCATGGAGGATCCCCTAAAACCACTACCAGCATGTTCCAATGCAATATACAATATTTTTGGCTTAAACCAAACCTTAAAGGCATTGTTCACCTTTAACAAAAACTGCCTATGCAGATAAGGGATGCCTGTAAATAAAAACAAGCTGAGAAGCCTGACTGAAAAACTCCCAGGACGTGGCTAAGAGAGGCCCACCTAATACGGGTTCGACTTCACCAACACAGGAGTGAGCTCTTCCTCTTATTCAAACCTCCTCACATGCGCTTTCTCTCCCCAGATGCAGTATCATTGAGCTCAGTGTTTGGAAGCTTACTCCTATGATGGTGAAGGTGAACAATAACAGCTGGGCCTCTCGTAGCAATGTCCTTATCAACGTCCTCAGAGTATTCCAGTCAGACTTCTTGAGGTACATAATTGGCATGAACCTATAGCAAGGGTAATATACAACTTTAGTCAAAGCTGCACAGTTTGTTTTTATCTACAGATGCCTTTTTGGTAAAGAAGAACTAAGGTTGGCCATAGATTATGCAATTTTCTTTCCTTCTCTCCTGCTGTGCTACTGTACTCTGGCAGCAGGAGGTTTCCCCGCCATCAGAACACAATGATCACTGCTGGTGGCTATAGCTGCCCACAGTGATCGTACAATAAAATCCCCAGAAGTTTAGTTGTATTAAAGTTGATTGATAGATCGATAGACCATTGTAGCATGGGGGGAGAATATGCTGCGGGGACCATTCTTGCAGGGCAGAGAATCGGGTAAATATTTTTTTCCCCATTCCCCTTAGACCTAAATAATTAATTAATCGTTGCAGTGCAGATTCAGCCTCTCTGCAAGGTACAGTTTTCAAGTTTCCCAGAGTTGGGCTTTAAGGGCTCATGAGCAAGGGTGGTTTGGCCCGTATAACCTAAAAAACAGGTGTTTTTGGTGCAAGGGAGGCATAGGTGCAGTGTATGGCAGTCAAAATCAATGACTGACTGAAATACTCTGGGCCAGATTCACGTAGGGCAGCGGCGGCATAACGTATCGTAGATAGGTTACACCGCGGCATTTTTTCATCGCAAGTGCCTGATTCACCAAGCACTTGCGATGAAAACTACGCCGGCGGCCTCCGGCGCAAGGCGGGCCAATTCAAATGGGCGTGTGCCATTTAAATTAGGCGCACTCCCGCGCGGGACGTACTGCGCATGCTCCGTTTCCTAACTCCCGCCGTGCTTTGCGCGCCGTGACGTCATTTTTTCGATACGCCGTTGTATCCCTTTTGTGAATCTGGCCCTTAGTGATTGTTCAGGATGTTTGTCCCTGAATAGATACAACCCTGAGCACTAGTACCACTTGGTGCACAATCCAGCCACATACTGAATATTTCTGTTAGTCATGGATTTTGGCTTCTTACAGTGGTATGTATGCTGAACCTGAACCTCCCTGCACCCAAAAATTCTGTGATTTTACATTGTATGGGCCAAACTGCTCATATCCAAAAGCCCTAAAAGTCACAATGGAAGTGATAGTAAAGCCTGTCTTGTTGACTTGTACCTACAGGTAAGCCTAGAATAAGGCTTACCTGCAGGTACAGTAAATACCTCCTAAACGCATACCATTTAGGAGATATTTACTAAAGTCACTGGTGCATGCACACTGTACTCTCAATGGATGGCGTGGCTTCCATTGACAGAGCTATGTCATGGCCGTGACTCATGTGCACCTGCGCGCACATCATCGTGGCTCAGCCAGTTAAAAAGCTGAAGCCCGCAAACCCGGAAAGAAGGCTTAGTGAAGATGGAAGTCAGTGGTGACAGCACACCACTAGAGGGCTTTGTTCTAAGGTAAGTCTTTCATAATGTCCTAGTATGCAATGCATACTAGGACATTATGCTATTATTTTGTGTAGCAAGGTCCCAGACTTCCAAAGGCCTGATGGTGACCTCCAGAGTCAGGGATAGCTGACATACGTCTTTGTAGAGTGGGTTACACGGCATGGTGGGCATGATGCAAGATGGAGTGATGGGCGCCAGATACTTTTTGGATGCAAAAGAGATTTATTGTCTTTTAACAGAACTGTGGGATAGGGGGTTAGGGCCAGGACACCCTTAATTAGATGCAATGATAATTGGCAGACTCTGAGGCCCTGTACACACGATAGAACTTGTCCGCTGGGAGATTTTGGTCTGATGGCTGTACACACCATCAAACCGAAATCCCCGCGGACAGACAGCGTGGTGACGTGGCGGTGACGTTGATGCCGGCACGTCACCAAACCAGGAAGTAAAATACTTCCATGCATGCGTCGAATCCATTCGACGCATGCGGGAGATTTCTGTCCGCTGGTTAGGTGAAACCTGTCTGCTAGGCTGTACACACGGTTGGATCTGTCTGCTGAAACTGGTCTGCGGACCAGTTTCAGCAGACATGTTCGGTCGTGTGTACAAGGCCTCAGACTTCTATAGGTAGATAGCTATGCAGTGGAATGCCCCCAGCCAGATAACACTTCTGTGTAGGTAGGACCACTGTCTTCTATGGCAACAAATCTTGTAACAGTCCTTGGCTTGGCACTCGATGCTCCTCAAGCATCACCCCTACTGTTCTGCTGGGTCTCTGGCTTGGCCCCTGCAGAAGCTTTCCCCGTTCTTCACCATCCCCGGCTGGTGAGAAGACTGCTCTGGTAGTGACTCCAGCTTACTTACTGTAGTCTCCAGTAACGAGGTGGATGGTTCCTTAGTGGTAACAGCTTTCCCTCTACCTATGACCACAACTGGTTCCCCATCTGGCTGAACCTTCACAGCTCGGTTGGACTCCAATCCTGCAGTCCCAACCTTACGCTGCTTCTCTTGCTCCTGGATAGGCCTCAGGCAGCCTAGCAGCCAGGTATCCCCGGGTTAGGCCTCAGGCTTCCGGCCTAGCAGCCTGGGATGACATAACACGTGTCCACCCAGACAGCCGTACAGGTGGCACAGAACCCTGATCACCTGACTCCACCCAAATAAATAGGCTCTCCCAGCAGGCCAAGGGACCAAAGAAACCCCTGCCAATTGGCCCATCCATCCATAGTCTGACCTTGCTACACCATTGTCAATCTAATTCCACCAGCAAGCGCCACCTAATGGCAGAAGAGAAAAGGTACAGCAATCCAGAGTTAGAGAGGGGTCAGTGGATCTTTTAACAATCAGCCAGGATCTTAAGCCTGTATTCATGCTATGCGACATTGCTTCCAGATTTAGTCCACGGTAATAATGCATTTTCAACATTTGCATACCCATATGGGCAATGTCCTCAAGTCATGATGCCTATTGCGGCAGATTATGATTTTTTCAGTGTCTAGCCCGGGTTTGTGTTTCCATGACATTTGTCTCCTTCTCCCCCCCCCTCCCCTTCCCCCTTCCCCCCTCCCCCCTTTTTTTATCAATTACATACGACAGGACTTGTGCATTAACTAATATGCAGACACAGACAACCTCAGTATTCAATGTCTCCATGCATTAAAAATTTTTTTTTTTGCAATATGGAATCTCATCCCCATAGGGTTTTGTACTATGAGACATCTGTAGGTCACATATATATATATTTTTTAGGGAACTATTTAGTTCCCGGATATCCATTTTTACACTTTGGCATATGTCACAATTGTTTCCTTTCACATGTCCTCCACTTGTGTTTCTTTAGAACTTCACACCACGGTCTTCGACCGCTTTACACTTCTTCATTGAGCATTTCACCTTTTAAAAGATCTTTTTTACTTATATAAATAATAAATGTGCACTGCATCTTTACTACGTCTTACAGAGTGTAGTACTCCGCATTTCCACATTCTTACATATTATTCGGTTTTCTTCTCTCTGGTTTTTGATAGATAATAGGATGATCTACAATACACCTCCTTTAATTTTGACCTATTATCGGGACGAGAGTCTGCTATATGGATTTACCATTGCAGCCATTGATTCTTGAGCTCATACACTCATGCAGACTGACTCCCGATATATACACACACCTCCTGGCGCTTGTCGCCAATGTGGCAACTTTAGAGACGGCACCTCACCATCCATACATTTATATTTACTCTTATTTCACACTCACAATGAATCTAATTCTTTGTTATACCTATATTGATATATATTGTTTTGTATAAGTGTTTGATGGTATTTAATTGCACTATGTTTGTTTATTCACTTAAACATACCTAGTCCAGATATATATTTATGTGGATTATGTTTGTACTTTGGCACCTTGGATTTTGGTTCATTTATATTTTGTTTTTCTTTTTAAATTTTTTTTTTCCTTTTTTCCCTTTTGGTATGCACCAGCAGTCTGTGACCTGATATTGGCTTCTGGTGTGTCCAGTGATTGCGGGCCACCTCCAGCCAATCATTCAATCAGGTCACATGTCAGCTTTTGATCTCTATATATACTAAACAGTCTTAATGCATGTTAGCCATGAATAAGCACTAAGTCAGTGCGAAACGTCGGTTATCCTCCTGTTTCTGTTGCTGTGATCTGGTATGTTTTGCTGTTCGTTTAAATAAAGACAACCTGTTTGGTTTGGAGTGCGGCCATCCATCCTTCATTTTACGCCCATGCTTGCCTAGTGCACTGCCAGCACCCTTGGAATCCTACACCTGTGTATGACCCTATAGCAGACCCACCTTGAGCGGTGATTTTCCTTCTTCAGGATGATTAATACTTGAGAAACTAAATTTATTAGCACCCCTGCCTAAACACCAGGGTGCTTCATCTGCATTTTTTGCACATTTTTTTCCAGTTTACTACCGCCTAAATATAAATCCACTTTGCACCAGATGCTTTTGCACACCCAGAAAAAGGTGGTGGAGACATCATCACTGTGCTGCACAGAGAGCAGAACTATAGATGGGACCTGGCAGCTTCACTGACTACATGCTGCCTACAGAGGTCCACAGGAAGGGGGTGGATACAAGACCAGTTGCCCCACATTAATGAGTGAAAACAGCAGTGATCGGTCTTCATTACAGAAAACTCCTGCACACAGGGTAAAGGGAATGCAGTTGTCTAATGCTGGATTACTGTACAGATCCTGAAGAAATACAGAAAGGATATCAGGATTCAAGCAAGATTTTACATGGATGGATCTTGCATTTGTTTATCCCAGATTTCAGATTTAACTATCATATTAGGAAAAAATAAGTAATAAGTACATATTGAACTTTGTAAAGTATTAACAGAATGGTAATGCAGACACTGATGGTAGCTGTCAGCTAATAGAGTCGTGGGAGGTGGGAAAGGGCAGGTTAAGTTGGGCCTAGTTGAAGTTGGTATCTACATAATAGAGCTCTCTGGGCACCATATTCTAAAAAGTTTGGAGCTTGGAATTACAAGATAAGTGCTACTGGATGATTTTCTGTAGATTTAATTAAGATTTGCTTTATAAGTGCAGTCTATATTGTAACACAAATATGTTATCTATAATTTCTGATACAATTGTTCTATGAAGCATTTATCAAGAAGGCATTACCTTGCATTGAAGAAGCTGTTAGTAGCATCACTGCTATCTATGGATCATAATGATTTTTAGCACAAACCAGTTCCAGTAAGTGATGTCATCTGTAATATTGTGGAACACTGTTTAACTGAGAATATAATAAAATTGCAGTAGCAACAGCTACATCATCATGTTCAGGAAACGACTTAAGCAAAGAATAATTGGTTCCGAAAATATGATAATAAATGTGTATGAGCTGGCTAGCGTAGGTTAGGGAATGAATAACTGAATGCTACGTTGCCAAATATGAAAACCTTTTGAGAAGGAGGATTCAATACAACTGTTAAATCAGTATGGAAGTCAGTCATGACGGCTGATAATGTCTATGGAAAACAAATGATGTTCTCGCGGTACCACAATCATACAATTTATTTGGTTACATAATATATTTTAAGGCTGAATCATCATTCAGATTCCAAATAGGTGTTTTTTTTATGTAAATAAGGCAATAGACATTGGATGAATGTCAGCAGTAAATGAGTTCATCAGACAGCTTATATATATGGCCAACTTCAGAGCACAAACACAACATAGGAGTCATCCATTTCTCTAATATCACCAAAGTTACTGTTAATACAATTTTCAAATTTTACCAGTCCTAACCTGGTTTAGAATTTTGTAGCAATGTAAATTTAAGCTTGCATTGAATTTCTCTGATTATGAGAAAATAATGTGCTTCCAATAATTATACAGCAAAAATCAATGGCCCGGATTCACAAAGCACTTACGCTGACGTATCTCGAGATATGCCGCGTAAGTGTAACTATGTGCCGTCGTATCTGTGCGATGTGCCCACAATCTAAGATACGCCTAAAAATAGGCTTCCTATGACCAACGTAACTTGCCTACGCCGTCATATCGTGGGTGCATACAGGGAGTGCAGAATTATTAGGCAAATGAGTATTTTGACCACATCATCCTCTTTATGCATGTTGTCTTACTCCAAGCTGTATAGGCTCGAAAGCCTACTGCCAATTAAGCATATTAGGTGATGTGCATCTCTGTAATGAGAAGGTGTGTGGTCTAATGACATCAACACCCTATATCAGGTGTGCATAATTATTAGTCAACTTCCTTTCCTTTGGCAAAATGTGTCAAAAGAAGGACTTGACAGGCTCAGAAAAGTAAAAAATTGTGAGATGTCTTGCAGAGGGATGCAGCACTCTTAAAATTGCAAAGCTTCTGAAGCGTGATCAACGAACAATCAAGCGTTTCATTCAATATAGTCAACAGGGTCGCAAGAAGCGTGTGGAAAAACCAAGGCGCAAAATAACTGCCCATGAACTGAGAAAAGTCAAGCGTGCAGCTGCCAAGATGCCACTTGCCACCAGTTTGGCCATATTTCAGAGCTGCAACATCACTGGAGTGCCCAAAAGCACAAGGTGTGCAATACCCAGAGACATGGCCAAGGTAAGAAAGGCTGAAAGACCACCACTGAACAAGACACACAAGCTGAAACGTCAAGACTGGGCCAAGAAATATCTCAAGACTGATTTTTCTAAGGTTTTATGGACTGATGAAATGAGAGTGAGTCTTAATGGGCCAGATGGATGGGCCCGTGGCTGGATTGGTAAAGGGCAGAGAGCTCCAGTCCTACTCAGACGCCAGCAAGGTGGAGGTGTAGTACTGGTTTGGGCTGGTATCATCAAAGATGAGCTTGTGGGGCCTTTTCGGGTTGAGGATGGAGTCAAGCTCAACTCCCAGTCCTACTGCCAGTTTCTGGAAGACGCCTTCTTCAAGCAGTGGTACAGGAAGAAGTCTGCATCCTTCAAGAAAAACATGATTTTCATGCAGGACAATGCTCCATCACATGCGTCCAATTACTCCACAGCGTGGCTGGCAAGAAAGGGTATAAAAGAAGAAAAACTAATGACATGGCCTCCTTGTTCACCTGATCTGAACCCCATTGAGAACCTGTGGTCCATCATCAAATGTGAGATTTACAAGGAGGGAAAACAGTACACCTCTCTGAACAGTGTCTGGGAGGCTGTGGTTGCTGCTGCACGCAATGTTGATGGTGAACAGATCAAAACACTGACAGAATCCATGGATGGCAGGCTTTTGAGTGTCCTTGCAAAGAAAGGTGGCTATATTGGTCACTGATTTGTTTTTGTTTTGTTTTTGAATGTCAGAAATGTATATTTGTGAATGTTGAGATGTTATATTGGTTTCACTGGTAAAAATAAATAATTCAAATGGGTATATATTTTTTTTTTGTTAAGTTGCCTAATAAGTATGCACAGTAATAGTCACCTGCGCACACAGATATCCCACTAAAATAGCTAAAACTAAAAACAAACTAAAAACTACTTCCAAAAATATTCAGCTTTGATATTAATGAGTTTTTTGGGTTCATTGAGAACATGGTTGTTGTTCAATAATAAAATTAATCCTCAAAAATACAACTTGCCTAATAATTCTGCACTCCCTGTATTTACGCTGGTCGCATTTTCCGCTCCCATTGATTCTCTATGCACATATACAAATGAGGGAGATACGCCGATTCATGAATGTAGTTGCGCCCGGCGCATAATATACGCGGTTTGCGTAAGTCGTACGTCCGGCGTAAAGTTATTCCCCATATAGGAGGCGCAACTCATGCAAAGGTATGGACCAGGGAACACAAGCCATCGTATCCTTTGTCGTTTAAGTTGTACGTGAATATGACTAGGCGTAGGTTACGTTCACGTTTTGACGTGATTCTGAGCATGCGCACTGGAATGTGGCCACGGGACAGCGCATGCGCCTTACATTTTAAGTACTTCTATGGCGCTTGGCCCATCATTTGCATGGGGTCACGCCTCATTAGCATGGCTCACGCCCACTTCCACCTACGCTGGCTTACGCCGAGGAAACCCAGCGTATCTTTAAGAGCGAGTGAGAGCAAGTGCTTTGTGAATTCAGTGCTTGCCTCTGTGCGCTGCATCTGCGTAGCGTAAAAGAGATACCCTACGGCGGCATAAATATGCGCCGATGTATGTGAATCCGGGTCAATCTCTGCCTCATCTGCCTATAAGGACATGCCTATTGTACCTAATACCAGGGCTTTTTTTCTCACACAATAAGTGAAGGTAACCCCTCTTTTCAGGCTGTCCCCTGGTTCCAACTTCTATCTTGAGAATAGACATGTGCATTCGTTTTGGCTGAATGCATCTTCGTCCGAATTTCTGGGCTTTTCGTGTTCGTTTTAACAAACGATAACAAACGTGCAGAATCCGAAATCCGAAAGATCCGACACAAAAAATGCTTTATTTTCATTTCATTTCGACAACAGTTAGATATAGATAGAAGATTCAACATGACGGTGACAATAGCGATCTGTGTCTATCGAACCTGCAGTTGAATGTGCATAACTTAACTCTATTAGTCCAAGATTATTCGACATAGAGAGAAAAGATTTGACACAGAGAGAAAAGATTCAACATTATAGAGACATTAAAATTCAACGAAGCAGCTAAAAACATACGATCACCAAGAGCGGACATTTATGGTCAAATGCTCCGCCCATAGGCTATAGAAGAATTCGAATGTTGGTTGACTAGTAATAATAATTAATATAATTATTACTAGTCATACTACATTCGAATTCTACTATAGCTTGTGGGCGGAGAATTCAACCGGAAATTTAAAATTGTGGCGTTGTGCAGTTTAGCTGCGTTGTTGAATCTTCTTAGAACATTCGACGGACACTATAAGCCTTCAATTGATAGATTCGACCTTTAATTAATTTGGATTTTCGAACGAATGCATTTTTTTTAACTAAACAAAATAAATAAAAACAAGTTTCGGGAGTAACTAAATAAATGTATTTTTCGGATGAAAACTAAATTCCGAAACAAAATATTTCAGTGTGCACATGTCTATACTTATACAGACCCAAGTATAATTTTTCCTGCTAAGTAATTTGTATGGAGTTTGCTAATGAAAGGCAGTAAAATAGGCCCCCTGCAGCCAGCAACAATAGACCCCCTTAGCAACAATAAGATCACCAGCAACAACAGATGCACCCCAGCACCTATAAATTTCCACAGCAACAAAAGAACCCCTGAGAACAATAGCCCCCCCTGTAGCACTAGTAGCACCAGCAACAATAGATTCCCCTCAGCAACAATACATTTGCCTGGGAAAAACAATAGATCCCTCCCAGCAACAATAGATCCCCCACAGCAAACTACCCCCAGCAACAATAGATCTACCCCAGCAACAATAGTTCTCCCAGTAGCCAGCATTAATAGACTCTCCAGCAGCCAACAATAGACCCCCCCCCCCTCAACGGTAGATCTCTCCCATCAACAATTGACCCCCCAGAAACAATAGATCTCCCCCACCAACATCAATAGACCTCCAAAGCAAAGATTGATCCCCCAGCGACAGTAGAGCTCCCAGCATCCAGCGTAAATAGACCCCTCAGCACCCCTCCTGCATCCCTTGACATAATAAACATTTAGTGCTGGACAGGGATGGACTGGCCATTGGGACTACAGGGAGTTTCCCGGTGGGCCGATGGCTCAGTGGGCCGGCTTCAGTGACAGCGGACCGCCGCCCCCCTCCGCTCCTCTGCCTCTCCCTCCCCGTAGCGCTCACCTGGGGGTAACAAAGAAGCAGGGGGACGACAGAGGAGCAGGGGGGACAACAGAGGATTATGGGGGAGGGCACAGACAGCTGACTCAACAGCTATGGCCTGGGAGTTTCTCACTTCTGCCTAAACTTGTCCCATAAGGAGGGGCACCAAACTGATTCTTTGCCCCGGGTGAAATAATGTCTAGCTTCCCAACTGGTACTGCCTATAAGAGTACCAGTACCAGCCGTTCTACTCTAATAAAGTAGTGGCTAGTGAAGGGGGAGAGGGGGATGGGTGGCCGGGCGGGGGGGTGTGGGAGATGTCCGGCCGCCATGGGAGAAACCTATCAAAGTGGGCCAGTCTGGATGAAGTCCAGGGCCAAATTTCTGTCCCAGTCCAGCCCTGGTGCTGGAGGAGACAGAACTTTGTTCCCCCATGTTTCCGCTGAAAAATAGTCCTGCCTAATACTAAATTCATCCATGGGGAGATGAATTTTGGATATCAAATTATATGAGGTAAAGAAATAAACAATGTTGATGTTAATTAAACCTATAGGCAGGTTGCCTACATAATGTTAACTAGTCAATTGGCTGGCCCAGCCAGGGGAAGAGGGTAATGTTCTTCTCCTCTGTTCCTGGGCTTTTTGGAGCCAGTCTTTCCACCCTGTGAGATAAATAAAGGGGGTGGAGGAGCTAGGTCAGCTGTCTGCTTCGTCTGCTGTCATTCAAGATGATGGCTCTCAGCAGTAGTCTCTCAAACTGTGAATGTCTACACAATGGAGGCTTTTACAGGTAAATAACATTCTTGAAATACATGGAATGCACATTTAATCTTATGGGAAGGTTGCTGTTGAAATAAAAGGTCTGCTGATAGGGTCTCAAGCACGTCATGTGTGAACAAAGCTTAAGCAGGTCACATAGTGATTTCACCAGTTGCCAGCAAATGCAATTCGAGATCTACTTTTCATTAGCTTTAAAGCTATAATAACATGACCCTTCATAGACTATATGGAAAAGGAAGTAATATTGGCTTGACAGAGTTTATATAAAGGCTTGCCTAAATTAAACTAAAGTGCAATTATTTCTTAAAGTTTATTTTAAAAGTAAATTGTGTTAGTCAAACTAGAACGGCACCACCTATGGTTCCACCACTCACATACTTTACATAATTGCCAGTGTGAGATGGTTATCACAGGCTCATACCAGTCTCCAGCACAGACATTTCTGCCAGATAAGGAGTTTGCAGAGTTTTTGTCTAATGCTGACTATGTATTTATACACTCGTAGATTTATTTAAATAGTATTAGCAAGAAAAACAGGGGATAACAGGAACCTTCAATGTCATTTTATATAGGTCTTTATGTTCCTGTATTTTCTGTCATTATGCCAACAGTACATGTAAAACAAAAATAAACACCCTTCCATTAGAAATGGATATATAAAAATGAATTTAAAGCGGGGGTTCACCCTAAAAACAAATTTCTAACATTACATCCAGCATACTAACGACATTTACAGTATGCAGGTCTTTTTTTTTTTATCGCCGTACATACCGTTATATTGTGATAGTCTCCCCGGCTTCAGGGTTCTGATTCCCGCGGGACTGGGCGTTCCTATCCCTGGGTTAGATGATTGACGTGTGGTGAAACAGTTCCCATGTCGCACAAGGCGCGTCACCAGATTTCCATAAATAGCCGAGCTGCGAGTCGGCGCTATACGGCGCCATGTAGAGCTGACTGCGCAGGCGCCCAATAGCGCCAACTCGCAGCTCGGCTATTTACGAAAATCTGGTGACGCGCCTTGTGCGGCATGGGAACTGTTTCACCAGACGTCAATCATCTAACCCAGGGATAGGAACGCCTAGTCCCGCAGGAATCAGAAGCCGGGGAGAAAATCACAATATAACGGTATGTACGGCGATAAAAAAAAAAGACCTGCATACTGTAAATGTTGTTAGTACATACCGTAATACTCATGGCAATATTATGTTTTGTGTTTAGAGAACAAGGTAATAAAAAAGTTGTTTTGTTTTGGGGGGAGCACCGCTATTGCTCTGTAATAAAGGACTTATCCAACAGGGGGTACTGCAGGTGAATTTTAAATTACAGCTCCCGTTGCCAATAAACCTAAGCTGCTGATAGCTCTCATGACAGCTCCATGTTAAAATCAATACAATTTAAATCCAGCCAAACCCTTTTTTTCTGGCATACAAGGGAAAGGTTAACCTATGTCAAGTCTTCCAAGCCTTTGTTTTCCCCTTGGGTATATAGCAAATATGGAAGCCGCTGCGATCAATTTTTAACTATCAAAAGGAAAAAGGAAAGGTGCACATGAACAGGGCAATAAACAAAACAATATAAAAAACCCACAATAGTATCTAATTAAATTAGGCTTTTTGTATTGACTTGACTAGCTGAAGGGTGTGTTGGAGAATGTTTGAATTTCCCTTGGAGACATTGCCCCTCATTTACTGCCCTGTTTAGAGATGAGCTGAGCGACATCAACAAAATTGCCATTTTTTTGGCTTTGCTTATGTGGCTGCTTAGGTAACAATTGGCTGCTTAGGTAGCGATCAACTTTTTTTGTTAATTTAGAAAGTGTGTTTCTTTTTAGTGTATATTTGTTTTTTTTCCGTATTTTTTTTATTGTATACTGTCAATAAGTGTCAAAACATTTATTTTTCAGCTGTCTTTTTTTTTTTCTGTGAAAAAAACATGAAATAATGAGATTGACGGAAGACCTTTTTTTGACACAAGAATTAGTCCCAGATATCAAAAATCACTTTAAATTTCCTTTGCCTATGACACAATGCATTTCACCAAAAGTTTGCTGAAATATCCCTATTTTCGCAAACATTTCAGAGAAATGGATACACTCATTTAATTTGCCCTAATGCCGCGTACACACCATTACTTTATGTGATGAAAAAAACGACATTTTTAAAAACGTCAATTTAAATGACCGTGTGTGGGGGAAAACGTTGTTTTATGTCTTGTCAAAAACGAAAAAAAAAAATTGAAGCATGCTTCAATTTTATGTGTCGTTTTTCAAAACGTCGTTTTTTACTTCACAGAAATTGACCGTGTGTAGCAAAAAACGTTGTTTAAAACAACGTTTTTAAACCCGCGCATGCCCAGAAGCTAGTTATGAAGCGAGCTTCAATGGAAAAGAGTGGTGAACGTAACCTCGCTTTGCTAGAACATTGTGAGAAAAACGATGGTGTGTAGGCAAAATCGTCTTTGAAAATTGAAGTTTCAAAAACGTAGTTTTTTACTTCACAGAAAATGTCGTTTTGATGATGGTGTGTACGGGGCATTAGTTCTGGCAATTGATGTCTGAGAGATCAGGAAGTGAAGGCAAATCTGTTCTATGAGGCCTCTATGAAGCCTTTTATTTATTTGTAATTAATATGATATATAATCGCCTCTATGAAGGAGTACAGTAATTAAACCCTAACTATTGTTCTATACTTTTACCACTGTACCTAACACTAAAAAAAAGTATTTTATTGTTGTCTGTGTCTCCACTGGGGATATTACTTCTCACTTTCTATTTTGTTTGACACTCAACAAAAAGAAAAGACGCAGACATTTTCCAAACAGGGATGCAGACAGAGGGGTAGATCCACGTAGAATGGCGCAACTTTGTGCGGGCGTAACGTATCCTATTTACGTTACGCCTCCGCAACTTTTACAGGCAAGTGCCGTATTTTAAAAAAAAAGTTGCAGCGGCGTAGCGTAAATAGTCTGGCGTAAGCCCGCCTAATTCAAAATGTGAAGAGGGGGGCGTGTGTTATGGAAATCAGGCTTGACCCGACGTGATTGATGTTTTTCCCAAACGGCACATGCGCCGTCCGTGGAATTTACCAGTGTGCATTGCTCCAAAGTACGCCGCAAGGACGTCATTGGTTTCGACGTGAACGTAAATGACGTCCAGCCCTATTCGCGAACGACTTACGCAAACAACGTAAAATGTTCAAATTTCATCGCGGGAACGACGGCCATACTTAACATTGGTGCGCGGCATATACGCCTCATATAGCAGGGGTAACTTTACCCTGGGAAAAGCCTAACGTAAACGGCGTAAATGTACTGTGTCGGCCGGGCGTATGTTCGTGAATTCGCGTATCTAACTGATTTACATATGCGACGCGTAAATCAGCGTACACGCCCCTAGCGGCCAGTGTAAATATGCAGTTAAGATCCGACGGCGTAAGAGACTTACGCCTGTCGGATCTAATAGATATCTATGCGTAACTGATTCTAAGAATCAGGCGCATAGATACGACCGGCCGGACTCAGAGATACGACGGCGTATCTGGAGATACGCCGTCGTATCTCTTTTGTGGATCTGGCCCAGAAGTTCTAACATTTTGTGCAACAAAAAAAAAAAATGTAATCAAGCTTTGCACCAAAAGTCCTATTAAAATAATTCTATTGTTTCCATTTAAAGTTGTCTCCCCTTTAAAAAGGGTTATTACTTATACATTATTGATTAAAGATTTGACTAGTTATATAGATTATTATTCTGTAAATCATTATCTCAAAGCAGTCCTCTGTGTGAAGGGACATAAAAAATATATCTGACATAAATATGATGCTTTTAAAAATGAAAAGTGTGAAAATGACTACATTGTTCACACAAAACAAGGAATACCTTCTGAAAATATGTGATGGTTACCATTTACAGAAAAATATATTTAAAATCATTTTGGATTAAAAGAGATTAACCTGATACTTATCTCATCAATGTGTGTTAAAGCTTACCTACAGACAGGAAAGGGGCATAGATAAGGGGGGGAGGGAGTAAAGGGGGGCAAACCTCCCTAGAACATCTTTAGTGCATCAACTAGTGCTGACAGCTGCTGCATACCCAAATCACTTTAGCAGCCGCCCCTGCTGCCTGTCAGGTCGTAAACAGAGGCCGTTTAGGAATATGGAGGCTGTCCTTATCTCCTCCTTCGCTCCAGTCACATGATACAGTATAGCTGCATGGACTTCTTTTAACTCCGAACTGCCTGGTTTGAATGATATGTGTGTTTCATGGAGAGAGGAGGTTTAGCTTTGCTAATAGGGAGGATCTGTTTGGGGGGAGCTATACTAAGAAGAAGAACTCTGTACTCTGGGGGAGCTGTACTAAGGGGGCTAGATCTGTACTGGGGGTAACTGTACTGGAGGAAGGTCTTTACTGAGGGAGATCTGTACTGTGAGGGTGCTGTACTGAGGTAAATCTCTACTGAAGAAGAGCTGTACTAATGTAGGGGGCAGTAAATGTACTGGAGGAGCTGTACTATGGGGGACTGCCTGCACACAGATGCACAGAACACCTACTGTATGCAGGCAAAGATGGCCCTTTGCAAGGCTGTATGGATAGGTGAATAAAGCCTTAAAGGTATTGTAAATCTTCTTTTTTTAAATAACAAACACGTTATACTTACCTGTTCTGTGCAATGATGCAATGATTTTGCACAGAACAGCCCGATCCCCCTCTTCTGGGGCCCTCTGCTGGTGCACCGCACCCCCCCCCAGATGAAAGCTAAGACATACAGAGAAGGGCTTGACTCTGCCCCCTTCTCCCTGCTGTATCCCTGTATCCCTGATCCCACCCCCCAGCGGCTACTGCTGCTGTATGTGAACCAATGAGGAGCAAGAGAGCCGATAGAGTGTCAACTCTTATGCACATTGCTGGTTCGAGATAGGGCTCAGGTATGTATTTAGGGGGGCTGTGGGGGGAGCTGCATGCAGAAGGTAAAAAAAAAAACTTCTGCATTTACAACCACTTTAATATATCTAGTGCACCATTATCAAAAAACATTTTTTAACTCAATCACTACTGTCATGTTTCCTCATTTCCATAAAATTGTGGCAAAAAATCTGATCACCTTGGGATTCCTACTTTCCAAAATGGGGTAATTTCGTACGGTCGCTAACATTTTTAATTTATATGTTTTAAAACAAAAAGGAAGGGAAACACTTTCTTGTTTTCAAATTGTCTGGTATTTTTTATTTATTTTTTAATAAAAAGTAAAAATGCTGTTTTATTTGCAAAACTAGAACAGATTTTTTTTTTAAATATATATTTTTTTATTTATATTGCAAAAAAAAAAAAACCTCAGTTGTGCTTAAATACCACCAAAGGAAAGCTCTATTTGTCTCAAAAAAAATATCTAAAATAAATTTGGTAGAGTGTTGCATGACGAAATAATTGTCAATCAAAGTATTGCAATACTGAAAAATGGCCTGGCAATGAAGCAGGTGAAACATGCGGGTGCATAACAAAAGTATGCATAACCAAACTTGTTCACATTGAAAGTCACACCAAAATAATTGTAAACACCATAATTACATCTTAAAAATATCCGTCCACTAGTAATACTTTATACTTTCTCTGTAATGTTGGAGAGCCCAGGAGAGTCAGATCTGCAGCTTGCTGCAAGCGGCTTGATTCACAAGTGAATTCCTCTTTATAGTAAACTGTATATTTTATCACCTACATCTATACTGTTTCTGCAGGAATTTATCCAATTCAATCTCAAACTCCTCTAATGAATGAGCCGTCACTGTTTCCTGTGAAACAAATTGAAAAGCCTTATAACGTGTTCACTTGTCAATCCTAGGCAGTCTTTGACCATTTTTTTGCTGGACTCTTTAAGTAGTGATTTTAGTTCCGCTTTGACAAGCTTTCATACATTTCAAATAATACTTCTTTTCTATATTCCAGTAAATTGCAGTCATTTTCTGTATGGTAAAAAGACCCTTTATATAAAAAAGCATGCAATTCCTTTACTTCAAGTAGTCTCAAAATATTCCCAAGCATCCGTATAAATATGGTCCTGACGTGTTAAGTTACTTGTTTAGGATGCTCATGACACAGAGGTTGCCATTTTTGACCTATCCTTTTGGAAATTATATATATATATATATATATATATATATATATATATATATATATATATATATATATATATATATATATATATATATATATATATATATATAATATTTGTGTTTATTTTCACCCTCGAATTGTAGTTCCTGCCCTATTTAAGCAAAAAAGATCTTGACCTAGAACAAGAGTGCAGATAAGGACTTTTGACTGACTTTTCTGATCTGAATGTGGTTTCCAGTTTAGTGACCCAAAACCTACTTAAAGTATAACTAACAGCAAACCTTTTTTTCTAGTTTTGAATAGAGTTGAGATGGTTTGGAACCCCTGTCAGTTTTTATTGCTGTCTGCACCCCTATTAAGGAGATTTGCCTTCTCCATTTATCCAGGCTACCATTATTATCATTGAAAGTAAAAGAAAATCCTACATTTTGAGTTGTCCATAGAAAAGTAATAAAGGGGAAATCTTCCAATGGGGGCACTAGTCCTGGTTACCTGGGGGGCCCCAAGGAGTTCCCTTAATTTGAAAGTGAAGAAAGCTAAGAGCCATATCCCTCCACTACTGTTTATATATATATATATATATATATATATATATATATATATAAATAATTTTTTTAATAATTGTGTTTATTTTCACCCTTGTATTGTAGTTCCTGCCCTATTTAAGCAAAAAAGAAAATCCACTGTCATGGATTTTAGTGGCAAGAAACACAAAAGATTCTATCAAAAATATAACAATTTATTGAAACATATTAAAATCATGTAAGAAGACACGATGCAAGACAATAATGATTATTACATAAAAGAGAAAGCATGGCTATTAATACAAACATCAAGGTGTATGGTCAATTTTAAAAAGGTGGTTTCTTTGTCCATCCAACACGTTTCAGGTATGTAACCTTTCTTCAGGGGTATTTGTGAAGGAGATATTTACATTCATTTATTTCTACAAGGAAAAATATATCATAACATTATAATGACATATAACACAAAAAAAACATGGTGACCATATTACCTACCACCATGGATGTGTGATCAGGTAGAGCCATGTGTCACTACTGCAAAGGATGTAATATAGAGATGCCCTGATGGTCTGGAGACAGCTGGCACGCCAAGGACAAGAGCCCCATATCTACCCCGCAGTGGTCCCTTTAAGGTAGGGTCTGCCAATTGTAAGCACCCCAGCAGCTGGTGAGTACTGCGGGGAATAAAAGATACCTATGAATATAGGGGATTTCTTCATGTGCCATGGCATTAGAACGAGATATCTAATAGAAACATCCCTATTAACTATTATATAGATAATTCAACTTACAACTGTGGTGCCTAAATCTTTGAGGAGTATGAGGTTACTGCCACAAAGGTACACTATCCCAATGACAACTGTCACAGGAGGGCCGGTTTCTACATTAACAGACAACAACATGTCCATTGCTTGCATTAAATCTAAAGGGCAGCAAAGAGTCTCAATGATAGTATTGCATAATTAAAAACAACAAAAAACTGCGCTAATATCCCCCCCCACCCTCCAGTCCCCGGCAGCAGCAAGCGCGTGAAAACACAATAGAAATAAACAAAAGAAAAAGCCGCGCCACAAAGGTCAGTTGAATCACACGCATTAAAGATGTGATGAATCCGTGGCTGTTCAGATGACACAAGTGTTCACAGGCAATAAGATACAGTCCTTGCAATGATCGATCCTACGTTCCACACCACCCAGTGACACATATGCATACAGTGACCCTCCACCGGAATATGGAAAGCCGCTTACCAGAAGGCAAGCGGTTTGAGGCAGGTGGCTATAGCCCAGCCCAGGCCTTTATCCCTCAGATGGTTACCAGGAAGCTCTCCGTCCCCTGAGCGTGATGTCTCAATACCACCGTAGAGATGTAAATAAAGAAAGACAGGCGCACATAGCGTGACTCTGTAGCATACACTTTTATTTTAAAAAAGGGTAAAATATACTCACAAGCGAGCGTGTTAAAACAGCATAAAAAGGTAAATTGCCGGCCGGCATACAGGAGCCCTACTCCTTGTCGTGGTGGCGTCACTGCGTGATCCTTCCCAGACGCGTTTCGTCGCGATTGGACGTTGTCAATGGGGGTCAGTGGCAGTGACGCCACCACGACAAGGAGTAGGGCTCCTGTATGCCGGCCGGCAATTTACCTTTTTATACTGTTTTAACACGCTCGCTTGTGACTATATTTTACCCTTTTTTTAAATAAAAGTGTATGCTACAGAGTCACGCTATGTGCGCCTGTCTTTCTTTATTTACATCTCTACGGTGGTATTGAGACATCACGCTCAGGGGACGGAGAGCTTCCTGGTAACCATCTGAGGGATAAAGGCCTGGGCTGGGCTATAGCCACCTGCCTCAAACCGCTTGCCTTCTGGTAAGCGGCTTTCCATATTCCGGTGGAGGGTCACTGTATGCATATGTGTCACTGGGTGGTGTGGAACGTAGGATCGATCATTGCAAGGACTGTATCTTATTGCCTGTGAACACTTGTGTCATCTGAACAGCCACGGATTCATCACATCTTTAATGCGTGTGATTCAACTGACCTTTGTGGCGCGGCTTTTTCTTTTGTTTATTGCATAATTAAGTTGGCTTACCTTATCAATGTGGTGTGAAGTATGTGATTCCAGGCTCTGCGTAGCTGATGCAAATGAGCCTGGGATCTAAAAATGGCGACCAACACCTGTGCACGCATGCCACTGATAAAGCCTGTGGGCAGCCACAGAGATTGCAGTCAACTGGACCAACAGGCCATGGAACACACAATGTGCCCCATTTGGAGATAGGGTGGCGACGTGCACTGCACGGCCACTGGCGCATAACCACGGCGCCTAGGACAAAGTGCTGCCCCCAATTTAAGCAACCACAGCAGAGAAGTACAGCTGGGCTGTAATTCATTAAATAATAAATAAATCTATCAATAAATTTTAGGACATTAGAGAAAACTGAAATGTACATAAACAAAGAAGAAAAACGTATACCGTAATTGTTGATAGACCAGACTCCCAGCACTTCAAAGCACTGTTCTAAAAAAAAATGTGTTGCCCATATGCAGGCAGAATAAATGTCTGTACACTCCACTCTAGTCCATTCTAGGGAGAACTATGGTATCCCTCTGATATAGGTAGGTCAACCACAGCTTGAATACATAAATAGCGTGTGATGTCTGGCAATTGTGTAGCTAGTTTAAACATAGCTTGTAATAATCAGCAGTAATAGCAAACATGTAGAAATGTCAGTGCTTGTTAATGCTTAAAACATTTTTAAGACATCTTTGAATTTTTTTGAAACTGATATGCAATGTATCTCTTTTTTCTCATCTTTGGGTGTGTGGCAGTGTTAGATCAGATTAAGGATCCTTTTGTCCATAGTTAGAGCTCCAGTATGGATGGTTAGTAGGACCATGTGAGGGTCCTTAGCTACTCTACTGCCAGAGGTACCCAACAGAATGCTGATTCCTCAGGTTGGAAGTCTGTGTCTGTGCAGTTGGATAATTTCTGTGAAACTGTTTGCGACATACTAAAGCAACACTAATGCCCCGTACACACGATCGGTTTTCCCGTCGGAAAAAGTCAGATAAGAGCTTTTGGTCGGGAATCCCAACCGTGTTAATATGCTCCATCGGACTATTTCCAACGGAAAAACTGCCGGAAAAAGCTAGAGAGCAGGTTCGGAAGCATAGAACTTGATTTTCTTGGCTCGTCATAGTTTTTTACGTTGCCGCGTTTTGGCAGTCAAAAGAACGGCTTCTTCTCGGCAGCTGCACAAGGTAATAGGGGTGCACTGTAATGTAAGGGAGGGGAGCTCTTTCGGTAGTGGGGGGGGGGGGCCTCTTGACATATGATGCAACTGGCATATGTGGGCAACCATAATGATGAAATAGCCCACAATGAAATTGAGTTTGACACCCCTGCCCTATATTATCACATAAAATCCAGAAACAGAGGGAGTCCTAATCCACCAAAACATGTTGGATGTATATCTTTTACCTATAAATAATGTCTTGGTTCTATTTAGAAGGTAACAATCTTTTTAATTTGTATGCTTTGGAGTCATGCAGTAAAATTTTGCCCCAGCAAGAAAAAAACAAATGTTATGGTTGAACCTCTGTGGTCAGGTACTGAAGGCAAGTATTCCACCTGCCATTATTTTTAGAAGAGAATACAGACTGGGCAGCTTTTTTTGGTGGCGAGGGACCCCTTTATGTGCTTATGGGCAGCAGCATGCAGGAAATTGTAGTAGGTCAATCACATTACTAAAATAACCAGCAATTAATTGCTAATTAATCGCTATACAGATGGCACAAGTGACTCACTATGAAGTAAGCTATTTTATAAGTATTATGTAGTTTTAATTGTGCAGTTCTCCAAATGTTCAATTAATTATTACTACATGCTACTTGGGTGGCTTAAACCACAGGGGGCCATTTATTCCATTTGTAAAAGGACTGATCGCTACACTAAGTTATTAATCACTAGCGATTTTAGAAGCATTATTGACCTACTAAAAATCGCCCATGAGCTTCTTTCCTATGAGAATGGACCTAACACAGAGGTCCACTTTCTCTTTAAATTGGACATATTGCACTATATAACATTATGTTACTATAAAATCATTATTATAAATAAAGTTTTGTATTTCTATTGATTTAGTTTTTTGTTTGTTTTTTAAATAAATGTCACAATAAAATTTGGCAAAGCTCATTTAGTGTGAGTGTAATGGACGTTAGCATAACTATTCATCTAATTTTATTGACTATACCCATGCCTCACTGTTCCCTGTGGGTATGATTTGGCTGTGTTCTGTGTAGGATTAATAGAGCATAAACCTTTAGAAAAGATGGTGTCCGCGGAGCATTGGTATTTTGTTTAACAGGATTGCGTTCTGCGGCTACGAAGATGGGACCTTTAGTTTTGAAATGGCATTAGTCCGTACTAAACTAATGTGCGTAGATGCTTCCAGCTGCTCTTCACAAAATATGGCACTTGTCTGTGAAGAAGTGGAATAATTCATTACCCAGCATGCTGTTCTGCAGGGTTACCACTGCGTGACATGTGGAATTATGATAAATGAAATATGTCTGTGGCAAGAACAGTGCTTGCTTTTGCTTTGTTACTGCTCCTCGTTCACAGAGAATATATTTTATTTTTATTGTTACAATCTTGCATAGGGAACCAATGTTATACTGGCTATGAGCCAAGTACTTGAAGCCTTCTGATTTAAAATCCTGGTATCTCCTACCCATTATATATTATGTGTATATACACAGTGTAATATATATATATATATATATATATATATATATATATATATATATATGTATATATATATATATATATACACATACACATAGAGTGTCATGAAAAACTATTAATTTTTTTTTTCACATTTTGTCATGTTACAACCAAAAAACGTAAATGTATTTTATTGAAATTTTATGTCATTGACCAACACAAAGTGGCACATTGGAAAAAATATAGTTACGCTGTGATAAAGTATATAAACAAATTACTACAACAAGTGGTAATAAAACATAGAAATGAAACTATAACAATTGTGTTTGAAATTAAGTTCAGTGAAGTCCATAAAAAACACAATGGGCCAGATTCACATAGTTACGCCGGCGTATCAGCAGATACGCCGACGTAACTCTGAATCTAAGCCCGTCGTATGTTTAAGTGTATTCCCAAACTGAGATACACTTAAACATGCCTAAGATACGACGGCCTGCGCCGTCGTATCTTAGGGTGCAATATTTACGCTGGCCGCTAGGTGGCGCTTCCATTGCGGTCGGCGTAGAATATGCAAATGAGTCGTTACACCGATTCACGAACGTACGCTTGTCAGTCGCAGTAAATTTACGCCGTTTCCGTAAGAGATACACGGCGTAAAGATAAAGCTGCCCCCTAGGTGGCGTATCCAATGTTAAGTATGGCCGTCGTTCCCGCGTCGCAATTTTAAAAAAATTTAACGTAGTTTGAGTAAGTCGTCCGTGAATGCCGCTGGACGCCATTTACGTTCACATCGAAACCAATGACGTCCTTGCGATGCACGTGGGGAAATTTTAGGAACGGCGAATGCGCAGTACGTTCGGCGCGGTAACGCGCCTAATTTAAATGATCCATGCCCCCTACCTCATTTGAATTAGGTGGGCTTGCGCCGGGGGAATTTACGCTACGCCGCCGCAACTTTACAGGCAAGTGCTTTGTGAATCAAGCACTTGCCCGTAAAACTTGCAGCGGCGTAACGTAAATGCAATACGTTACGCTGCCGCAGATCTACGTGAATCTGCCCCACTTAGTGCAAAATCTTCTAGGGGTTCAAAAATTGAGGAAAACCACCACCAAAAGTGAAGACAACATCAGGAATGCAAGCTTACCAGATGGCAAGCAAGAATAGCTTGCGGCTGTAAACCCCAGCCTGGGCCTTTAACATAAGCTGCAGCACTCGCCAATGAAGGCAATCAATGAATCTTTAATTTAAAAAGAATATATTGCGCTAAACAAATCTATGTGTGTATATAGTGAATAGGCAGCCGACACACCAGTGGATAAATGTAAACAGTCAAAAAAGAAAAAATGTAGCGCCAAATCTATATAAATATAACCATTAATTGGTTATGAGGATGTGACCTCCAAAATTAGAGTTATGTTTGAGTATACAAACTCCGTGAAAAGGATCATAAATAGCAGAGCTATAATAATAACTCTGGTGCTAAAAGTGAATACACCTGGATGGCGATATTATAACACACAAACAAATAAAAGAAAAAATCTTAAGTGACACAGTTATACAAATGTATAGCTATAAATGTGAACAAACACAAAAGTGAAAATGTTCTATGTAATAGGAAGGGGTGGTCTCCTAAAGCTTCCCAAGAGCTGACTGATCGTTCCTTCAGTTGAAAACACCTCTTCCACATCAATGGAGAATCCTTTCCCTCAGAAATTGCACATCTTCAAAAGGACATTCCTTGGCATATAAAAAATAAGGTACCCTTACCAGCTTTAGTTGACCCACAGCTCACCGTATGGTGGGTAGGTCCTCAGAGCTTGTATATGCTGGCCGCCCTTCAGTTGCACCTATGGATGGGTGGATATCCCAATTCTGATGCTCCAGATGGATCCCAGAAGGAGAGTTGATAACACCGGCCTCAGGAACGTCACATGAGATGGTAAGGAGGGGAAACTCCCAATTTCACGAGGGATATGAGAAAAGAGGGAAAAAACACCTCCTCATAGTGTAGAAATTTATTTTAAAAATTCTTGATCAGAATATTGACACAGCAAAGAGATAATTCAAAATCTCATTTAAAATAATTGCACAGCAAGGAAATCGTCCAACGTATAAAAAGTTTGAATGTAAAAAACCCAAAAGATAAAAAGTTCCACACAGCACATCAGAAAAACCACAGCAGATGGGTAACTTGAATAGTGGCACAATGGTGGTGATATGAGTCAAAATAACCGACCGGTTTCGTCCTCACAGACATCAACTGGGTTATGGAACTGACCCCCACCTTCACTTGCGCCTATAAATAGCCATATAATTAACTTACCTGTGATCTACACCTGTTACATCGCTCCCATCGGGCGTGCGTCTCACCCACTGTTACATCCTCTTCCTGCGTTCCAACCACCGGAAGTGGAATGACGAGAACGCCGTTGAGGAACCAATCACAGTGCTAGGATACTTGATGTCATCTCATCCCGTCCCACATGATGACCTCTGTCCAATGTGAGGATGTGGGACAAGGGCAGCTCCGCCTCGCACTACCCAGCGAATCCGAGCCACAGATCTGACGCCAATGACTCGACCGCACAGGGGGCGGCGGTGATGTAAGCGCCGTCACATGGCCACGGCGATATGCGTGTCAGCAAACGTCGGACGCGATGACGTATGCGCTCCATCTCATGCGTCTTTAAGACACGGATGTTCCCAGGCAGATGGAATACTGAGAAAATATTAGGGACTCACAATAGTGAAATACCGTAAAAGTAGTATCAAATTTAATGAGATAAAAAACACTTACAAGAAAACGATCGTAGGATCAGCATGTAAAATAAAGTGGCACATAATTGTGAAGTGAAAAGAAAAATGATAAATGGTTTACAATTTTTTTTTACAAAGAAATATCTAAAAAGATTGGCGTGTATTTGTATTCAGCCCCCTTTACTCTGATACCCCTAACTAAAATCTAGTGGATCAGAAGTCACCTAATTAGTAAATAGAGTCCACCTGTGTGTAACTTTAATGTCAGTATAAATACAGCTGTTCTGTGAAACCCTCAGAGGTTTGTTAGAGAACATTAGTGAACAAGCAGCATCACGAAGGCCAAGGAACACGCCAGACAAGTTAGGGATAAAGTTGTGGAGAAGTTTAACCACTTGCCGCCCGCCAATGACAAATTGACGTCGGCAAAGTGGTTGTAGAATCCTGACTGGACGTCATATGACGTCCTCAGGATTCTGAGCCGCTGCGCACCCCCGGGGGCACGCATCGCGGCGATCGTTGTTGCAGGGTGTCAGTCTGACACCCCGCAACACCGATCTCGGTAAAGAGTCTCTCACGGAGACTCTTTACCACGTGATCAGTCGTGTCCAACCACGGCTGATCACGATGTAAACAGGAAGAGCCGTTGATGGCTCTTCCTCACTCGCGTCTGACAGACGCGAGTAGAGGAGAGCCGATCGGCGGCTCTCCTGACAGGGGGGGTTTGCGCTGATTGTTTATCAACACAGCCCCCCCTCGGATCGCCACATGGACCACCAGGGAAGCCCACCAGGGAAGGGCAAAAAATAAAAAAAAGTCTTGGGGAAAAAAAATAAAAAAAAGTCTTGAAAAAAAAATAAAAAAGTCTGAAAAAAAAGCAATAAAAAAGATGCCAATCAGTGCCCACAAATGGGCACCGACTGGCAACATGTGTAAATCAGTGCCGCCCCACAGTGTCCATCAGTGCCACACCACAGTGTCCATCAGTGCCACCCCACAGTGTCCATCAGTGCCACCCCACAGTGCCCATCCATGCCCAGTGCCCACCTATCAGTGCCCATCTGTGCCACCCATAATTATCCATCAGTTCCGCCCATGAGTGCCCATCTGTGCCGCCCATGAGTGCCCAGTGCCACCCATGAGTGTCCATCAGTGCCGCCCATGAGTGCCCATCAGAGCCGCCCATGAGTGCCCATCAGTGCCGCCTATGTGTGCCCATCAGTGCCACCTATGTGTGCCCATCAGTGCCGCCTATGTGTGCCCATCAGTGCCGCATACCAGCGCCGCCAATCAGTGCCACGTCATCTGTGCCCGTCAGTACTACCTCATCAATGTCCATCAGTGCCATCTCATCTGTGCCGCCATATCAGTGGCCGTAATTGAAAGAGAAATCTTACTTATTTACCAAAAAAATTGCAGAGGTGATCAAATACCACCAAAAGAAAGCTCTATTTGTGGGGAAAAAAGGATGCCAATTTTGTTTGGGTACAGTGTAGCAAGACCGCACAATTGCCATTCAAAGTGCGACAGTGCTGAAAGCTGAAAATTGGCTTGGGCAGGAAGGTGCGTAAGTGCCCTGTATGGAAGTGGTTAAAGCAGGTTAGGTTATAAAAAAATATCCCAAGCTTTGAACATCTCACAGAGCACTGTTTAATCCATCATCTTCGGAAAATTCAAAGAGTATGGCAAAACTGCAAACCTACCAAGACATGGCCATCCACCTAAACTGACAGGCCAGGCAAGGAGAGCATTCATCAGAGAAGCATTCAAGAGGCCCATGGTAACTCTGGAGGAGCTGCAGAGATCCATAGCTCAGGGGGGAAAATGTGTCCACAGGAAAACTACTAATTGTGCACTCCACAAACCTGGCCTTTACGGAAGAGTGGCAAGAAGAAAGACATTGTTGAAAGAATGCCATAAGAAGTCCTGTTTGCAGTTTGCAAGAAGCCATGTGGGGGACACAGCAAACATGTGGAAGAAGGTGCTCTGGTCAGATGAGACCAAAATAGAATTTTTTGGCCTAAAAGCAAAACGCTTTGAGTGACAGAAAACTTGAAATATGGTGGCAGCATCATGTTGTGACCAGCTTCCTCTGACAGGGAAGCTGGTCAGAGGTAATGGGAAGATGGATTGAGCCAAATACAGGACAATCTTAGAAGAAAACCTGTAATGCCGCGTACACACGATCGGTTTTTCATCAGGCGAACCGATCGTGTGTGGGCCTCATCGTTTTTTTTCCCATTGGTGAAAAAAACATAGAAGCTGTTTTAAAATTATCTGATGGTTAAAAAACCGATAGATTTCCCCACAGACGATCGTTTTTTCTATCGGTTTTTTAACCATCAGATAATTTTAAAACAGGTTCTACGTTTTTTCACCAATGGGAAAAAAAACGATGGGGCCCACACACGATCGGTTCGTCTGATGAAAACGTACTGATGGATTTTTTCATTAGATATCCGATGAAGCTGGCTTTCATCAGTCTTGCCTACACACCATCGGTTAAAAATCCGATCGTGTCCAACGCGGTGACGTAAAACACAACGACGTGCTGAGAAAAATGAAGTTCAATGCTCCCGAGCATGCGTCGACTTGATTCTGAGCATGCATGGATTTTTAACCGATAGATTTCCCCACAGACAATCGTTTTTTTCTATCGGTTAAAAATCTATGCATGCTCAGAATCAAGTCGACGCATGCTTGGAAGCAGTGAACTTCATTTTTCTCAGCACGTCGTTGTGTTTTACGTCACCGCGTTGGACACGATCGGATTTTTAACCGATTGTGTGTAGGCAAGACTGATGAAAGTCAGCTTCATCGGATATCTAATGAAAAAATCCATCAGTACGTTTTCATCGGATGAACCAATTGTGTGTACACGGCATTAGAGTCTGCAAAATACTTGAGACTGGGGCGGAGGTTCACCTTCCAGCAGGACAACAACCCTAAACATACAGCCAGAGCTACAATGGAATGGTTTAGA
This sequence comes from Rana temporaria, assembly GCF_905171775.1. Taxonomy (NCBI): domain Eukaryota; kingdom Metazoa; phylum Chordata; class Amphibia; order Anura; family Ranidae; genus Rana; species Rana temporaria. The sequence goes on from NC_053491.1 coordinate 324,700,468, forward strand.
TCAAAGCATATTCATGTGTTAGAATGCCCCAGTCAAACTCCAGACCTAAATCCAATTGAGAATCTGTGGCAATGGCATGACTTAAAAATTGCTGTTCACAGACACTCTCCATCCAAACTGAAAGAGGTTGAGCTATTTTGCATAGAAGAATGGGCAGATATTTAACTCTCTAGATGTGCAAACCTGATAGAGACAAAGGGCCAGATTCACGTAGGTGAGCGGCGGCGTAACATATCGTAGATACATTACATCGCCGCAAGTTTTCATCGCAAGTGCCTGATTCACAGAGCACTAGCAATGAAAACCTACGCCGGGGGCCTCCGGCGCAAGGCGGGCCAATTCAAATGGGCGTATGGCATTTAAATTAGGCGCGCTCCCGCGCCGGACCTACTGCGCATGCTCAGTTTCGCAATTCTCGCCGTGCTTTGCACGCCGTTACGCCATTTTTTCGAACGGCGACGCGCATAGCGTATTCCCGGACGTGTTACGCAAACGACGTTAAATTTCGATGCGGGAACGACGGCCATACTTTAAACAGCAATATGTTTGCTGAGTAAAGTTAGGGCAGGTCAAACGATGACTAACTTTGCGACGGGAAACTAGACTAGCAGCGACGTAGCGAACGCGAAAATCCGTCGGGAATCGCTGTAACTCCTAATTTGCATACCCGACGCTGGTTTACGACGCGAACTCCCCCCAGCGGCGGCCGCGGTACTGCATCCTAAGATCCGACAGTGTAAAACAATTACACCTGTCGGATCTTAGGGATATCTATGCGTAACTGATTCTATGAATTAGTCGCATAGATAGAAACAGAGATACGACGGCGTATCAGGAGATACGCCGTCGTATCTCTTTGGTGAATCTGGCCCAAAAAGTCTTGCAACTATAATTGTAGTGAAAGGTAATTCCACAAATTGGGGGGCTGAATACAAATGCACACCACACTTTTCACATATTTATTCATAGCGATGACATCACCAGGGAAATGATAAAGCAATCATAGTGAAGCCCGTACAAATACATTTTTCAAGATCACTTACATCAAAGAACAAGACAAACATCTGCAGTAAAACGTCTGTAGCTTTCAGCATGCTAACATGTTTCATCCCATTGGATATCATCAGCCGATTTAAAGTTGAGTTACAATAGGATGGCTTTGCTATCTCTTCTTTTGTGTACAATCAGTCCTGGCAGGATCTTAAAGTGAATCTTATGTTTTTGTATATATTCTCCTAAATAATAACAGTTAACATGTTTTTCTCTTTTATTTCTTCTGGTAAAAAAGAAGCGCTGCATATGCATAGTTCATATTTACTACTTACAGCCAGCAGGTGTTGCTCTAGTGCAGGTTTTCAGCAAGTTGTTTACTGTTTTTCTATAATGATGCTAAACAGGGATGAACATAACACACCATCTTAAATGTAGATGCCAGATTTGAACCTCGTACATGTTATTGGGAGTCCAAATTAAATATATTTTATCTATTTTTTATGGGTAATAGCCATTGGGGGTTGGACACTTGCCCCAAGGGTAATATACCAATGCAAACGTTAAAAAAAATACCATATGGCAGGGAGCAGTGAGTTTAATAACGCTTAAAGGGGTTGTAATGGTAAATGTTTTTTCACCTTAATGCATCCTATGCATTAAGGTGAAAAAAACATCCGACAATACCGGCCCTCCCCGATCCCCGATTTTACTTACCTGAGCCCTTGAAAGTCCTGCGCTCGCCCCGTTATTCTCCTCGTTTCTGACCCTGGCCATTGATTGGCTACACTGAATGGATTGAAATCAGCGCAGCCATAGGCTCACAGGGGCGGGGCCGAGTGATACAGTGAGCTGCAATAGCCGCCGGTTGTATCACAGGAGCGCTCCCTGCAGGAACTCAACACCATGCTCGCTTGCTCGCTCGCATGAGTAAGTTAGTGAGTGAGAAACTTATATAGCGCAAACAAATGCAAACTTAATCGCCTTAAAGCGGATGTGCCATGGGGAAAAAATATTAAAAGCCAGCAGCTACAAATACTGCAGCTGCTGACTTTTAATATTAGGACACTTACCTGTCCTGGAGTCCAGCGCTGATCGCAGCAGAGCACGAGCGATCGCTCGTCTCTCTGCTGCTCCCCCCGCCATCCACGCTGAGGGAACCAGGAAGTGAAGCGCTGCGGCTTCACTGCCCGGTTCCCTACGGCGCATGCGCGAGTCGCGCTGCGCCCGCCGATTGGCTCACACGCTGTGTGCTGGGAGCCGAGTGTTCCCAGCACACAACGGGCGACAGACGGGAAGTCAGAAAAACCCGTCTTTCGCCCGTAGCGTGAGGCCGGAAGTGGGTGCAAATACCTGTCTTTAGACAGGTATCTGCACCCCCCTCCCCCCTGAAAGGTGTCAAATGTGACACCGGAGGGGGGGCGGGTTCCGATCAGCGGGACTCCACTTTAGGGTGGAGAACCGCTTTAAGGCGCTGGCATCCAGAATTGTACAGGTCTTTCAGAAGAGGTGGGTCTTCAGTTTTTTCCTAATAACCTGATGGTTTTCTTCCAAGCAGATGGTCGTGGGTAGAGCATTCCAGAGCCGTGGTCCTTGGACCGAGAATCTACATTCTCCCTTAGATTTGTAGCGAGATTTGGGAATTTGGAGAAGGTTTTGGTTGGTTGATCGGAGCACGCGCTTGGTGACGTAGGGTTTTATTTACTCGCTTAAGTATTGAGGAGCTTTACCCTGTGTACATTTGTGGGTGAGGCAGAGTGTCTTGAATGTCACCCGGTCCTGTACGGGCAGCCAGTGGAGGGACCTCAAGGCCGGGGATATTGGTTCCCACGGCTTTTTACCAGTTACCAGTCTGGCTGCCGTGTTCTGGATGACTTGTAGACGTGAAATCTGGTATTTCGGTAGTCCTAAGTAGAGGGAATTTGCAGAGTCGAGTCGTGAGTTGATGATTGTTCCAACCACTACTGCTGTGTCCTCTTCCGGGATGAAGGGGATGAGTCTACGTAGCATGCGGAGCAGATGAATATGAAGGTGTTGAGTTCTTGTGGGGAGGAGCCGAGACAGCCGCCGAGGGACCCTAGAAGACCAGGTTTGGGGACACTCTGTGCAAAAAAAGCTGCACAGTGGAGGTAAGTATAACATGTTTGTTATTTAAAAAAACAATTAACTTTACAACCCCTTTAAAGTTCAACATTTAAAATGTACTATTCTATAAATAATCCTGCCTGTATAAATTGCTAATCTCTACAACGCTTTCCATTGTTTTTAAATAATGGAGGAGGAGGACTAGGGTCGGATATGCATTTTGGGGGAGTCACCACTGCATAATCTACAAAAAAATAGCAAGCTTGTTGTGAAAGTAATTAATATCATTAATTGTTTTTCCTAGCTGTGACTTTTGCTATACATCAGTGGTGCGGCCCTTTGCTTGCCTTTATCTGACCCCTAGGGTACTTTTCTCTTCACTAATGCAAAACACTATTCCAAGGGATGAGTTAATGATGGGACGCTATTCATCCCACTGATACCAACAAAGGGGTGCTATGCTCTTGCTAGCAGGTTTGTAAATAGAGCCCTTCAGCTCATTTGGTACCGATGTTTTGATATCTCATCTTACTAATATTTTGTATATCCTCTAATATTT